>NC_057865.1:59593434-59893434 GCF_019393635.1 Dromiciops gliroides | reverse complement strand
GACCTATGGTATAAGATTAGTTTGACAACTGTGTGAAGAGTGGATTAAAAAGAATGTATAGGGGCAGCAGTGGATAAAGCACTGGCCCTGGATTCAGGAATACCTGAGTTCAAATCCGGCCTCAGACACTTGACACTTACTAGCTGTGTGACCCTGTGCAAGTCACTTAACCCCCATTGCCCTGCAAAAAAAAAAAAAGAATGTATAGAAAGAGGAGAGGATGGAATTGGGAGATTATTACAATGTCCTTGCAAGAGGTGATGAGATCCCTGGAGTCAGAAGTACCTAAATTCAAATCTGGCCTTAGATACTTGACACTTATTAGCTATGTGACCCTGGGCAAGTCACTTAACCCCAATTGCCCTCCAGAAATTTTGAAAAAGAGAGAGATGATGAGGGCCTAAATTAATGCAGATACTACTAGGGAAAAATCTGAGAACTTAGGTGGGGAGAATGCTTATGAGTTTAAAAAGCATCTTTTTACTTCTTTATACTTATCTGTTGGGTTGGTTTGTAGTTTTACAAATATTTATCAAGTACAATATTCTAATTATTTGGATCAGAATCAATGAAGAGAGACATTTTATAGATGACCTCAAAATAGATTTTTTTTTTTTAAGTGAGGCAATTGGGGTTAAGTGACTTGCCCAGGGTCACACAGCTAGTAAGTGTTAAGTGTCTGAGGCTGGATTTGAACTCAGGTACTCCTGACTCCAGGGCCGGTGCTCTATCCACTACGCCGTCTAGCTGCCCCCCAAAATAGATTTTTTACATTGAGGGAAAGAAGACCTAGAAAAGTATATTGTTTTATACTGGGTCATAATTAATAGAAAAATAAGGAACTAGAACACACATCTTCTGTTTCTCCTTCAGGCATCTTTTCTGTTACACTGCAATGTAGAAAAATGTAGGATGATCCTTTGGGTCTGTTTTAACTCTCAGAGCTTTGAATAAAATCTATGGGCTAGTATAGGCCCTAATGTACAAACTTATTTAATATAGATGAGCTTACGTGTTAAAAAAAATAATGTTACTTCATATAATCATAATTCTATAAATGATTCCATTTCTCACTACTTGTTGTAGACTGACATCGCATTTTTAAAATTTTCATTCTTTATTAAATATACAGGCTTTCTCTTATTAATGGTGTAATATATAAGGCTTTACTTTAAAATATTCAAAATATCTAAGCAATAAACTTCTATCAATCTTCCTCTCAGGCAACAAGTAGTTAGTGAACCCCGGATGAGTACGTTTCAAAACACAAAACATAAGAAGTGGTTTTTGTAGTATTTATTCTAAACTATCAGACTTTCAATTTCTTCAAAGTATTTGGCATGTAACGTGTTCAGGTCTCTTTCAGTAATTACAGGATTGGTGCTATGTAGTATTCTCTGTCTACCTGTATTTTGCAAAAATACCCAGAGATATTCCATCTAACAATTTGTTTTTGCTCATAAACATATTTTCTATTGTGTTGTAAAATATATACCCGTTGATGATGGCAATGTCTAATGTCCATCCACTTACAACGTGTGAAATGGTCAATGTATGAGTTGTATAGTAGAAAGAATCCTAACCTAAAAGTAAAAAACAAAACTAAGTTTCTCTCCTGGGTCTGCTTTATCTCCTGAATCTAGCTTCATAACTGTTAGCAAATCACTTAATTTCTTTAGTACTTAATTTCCTCATCTCTCAAAATTGGAGATTGGATTAAATGAGTGCTGAGAACCTTTCCAGCTGTAAAAGTGTATGTTTTAGAAATGGGGGCATGGTATCTAAATGCACTTTTTAAAGGTAATGTGTTTATCAAAACTGATAGGACCTGATCACACAGGTACCAACCAGAAAATGGGCCTGGAAATGTTGCCATGTAAGAACCACTGAAGGAACTGGGATGTTTATCTAGATCTAGGGATGACAGGATAGCTCTCTGCAAATATCTGAAAGGTTGTAATCGGAAAGAAGACAGCTTTGTTCTGATTGGCCCCCAAAATCAGAATTAGGACGAATGGATGAATTAGAGAGAAACACATTTCTACGTGGAAAAATTGCGCTACTTCTACAACCTACATCTTTTTAGAATCTTTAGTTTCCTTCAAGGCTCAGCTTAGAAAGCCTTTCCTGACCTTTCCCTAGTTGTTGGTATTTTCTCCCCTGTTTATGTACTCATTGTATCCCCACACTGCAATAGAAAGTGAGTTTCTTGAGGGCAGATACTATTTTGTCTTTTTATCCCCCAAAACTACCCAAGTACTGTGCATGCTTAAGAAGAATTAGTTGTATTTTATTTAAGTTAAAACTTTCTAACAAACAGAACTATCCCCGAACAAGAAAAATCAAACGACCACCTCAAGATGTATAGATCTTCAAATGAAATCTGGGTGGTCATTTGTCTGGGTTGTTGCAGAAAGGACTTTTCAGATATACGCCGGACTAGATGACCTCTCAAGTCCCGCCCAACTCTGAGGTTCTGTTTTTTCTGAAATGACCAGAACATTTACCACCGCGTGATTAATTTTTATAGTCTCATAATCAAGTAGGGCATGAATAGATTGCAGCTTTGGGTCATCTGATCTCTTTGGGTACTTTTCTAGCTTTGCCATTGGTAAATAAATTCTGAATTTTTTATAATCCCTGTTAGGTCCAGAGGTAAGTTGTCTGAAGCATGGACACAGTTATCCTTGTTGCATCCCTAACTCTGATACTAATGTAGTATCTTGTCAATCCTAATTGTGCATTGTTATGTGATTAGCATATCTGGGATGTGTTGAATGATCCCTTGATCCCTTGTTCTTTTTTTGTTTTTCTTTGTTTTCATTTGGTGGGAAGGTAAGACATTTTTTATGAATCTGTTTTCATATCATTTCTCCTTTTCTCCTGAAAGCAGCAGGACTTAATTATTCACTAGGATTTTGACCAGTTATAATAAGAAAGTACTGACTATTCATTTCCAAAGAAATGTAAAAAGAAGCAGACTTCAATTGCAACAGGTTAAACATAAGGAAGAACTTGACAGTAAGTGATGAAACATTAGAAAGGTTATTAAGAAAAGTCCTGAAATCTCCACTTAAATCTTAAAGTATAAGATAATAATCTGTCTTTGACAGGTATGTGTATGTATGTATGTGTGTATATGTATGTATGTGTATGTGAGGGAGGGAGAAGGGAAGAGAGAGAGAGAGATCTAAAAGTAGAGGACTGGACTAGATGACTTCTTGAGTTTCTTTCTAGTTCCAGGATTCTAGGCGTCTATAATTTTATGTCAGTGATAAGCCAACTCATTTTAAAAACTCGAATTATTTGAAATATTATTTATAAGGTGTTGCCCTTCTGTATCGCTTCCAAAACTTTTCAACCAATTTCATTGCTTTATCATCTGTCATGTGGCCTTAAACTAAATGCAGTGTCATGCTCCAAAAAATTTTCTATTAACACCATGTTAGTCTTTAAATGTGATTTTACTTCAGCCTTAGTAGTGCAATAGTGATGCATCTATCTTTGATTTTCTACAATTTACCCATCTACAATTTTCTAAAAATAACAAGGCAGTAGTAAGTAGATAGTAATCAAATCCTTTATGAGATTTTTCTGCTTTTCATCATCAAGAAATAGCAGAAAATAAGTAGTAATGATCACAGAAAGATTTTCTAGGGTAAATTTACAAATGCTCATTTTTGAAGACAACTTTCTCTTATAAAATAATATAGCAAAAGTTATATCTTAATCCAGTATTACTGTGAAAAACCATAGCCTGATCAAGCTCCCTCCTTTTGATAAGAGCTTTGAGTTCTGATGGGATTCTTACATAGACTTACATGGCTTTAGGAAAATAATTTATCCTCCTTATGCCTTAGATTTCTCATCTGGAAGATGATGAGTACTTCCAGTGAAGCCAAAGCCCAGTATGACTTTGATAGAGCATTTAAGATCGCTTTAAAAAAATCAAGCTGAAAAGGAAAAGTATCATGACCAGTAAGATAGATCGAGGTGCCCAGGAGGAACTGGACTATGAGTCAGTTATAGATAAATAAGACCATCACCAACATTACTTTCTAATATTAGAAACATTCTGCTTGTGGATGATATGCTGATTATACCAAACCCTGGAATACTGTAAAGTCTCCTAAATTAGATTTATTCAGAAGTTTGCAGATGAATCTGAAGATATTCTTTTATAAAAGATAGCTAGATAGATGCCTTTTGCTTATATGCCATTCCTTTTTTCTTTTTAAAATGTTTTAATCTTCTCTTCCCATACCACCTCCCCAGTTGAGCCATTTTTTAAAAAGCCAATGAATAAAGTACTAAATTAATTCTGCATAGTCTAGCAAAATAAGTTTCCATATTGGACGCATCCAAAAAGTGTATCTCATTCTGCATTTTCAGCTCATCTTCATTCTTTTGGACTCATGATTTATCATTATGCTGATCTAAGTTCTAAAGTTTTCCAAAGTTGTCTTTCTCTAATTTTCTTCTTCTTCTTCTTTTTTTGGTGAGGCAGTTGGGGTTAAGTGACTTGCCCAGGGTCACACAGCTAGTAAGTATCAAGTGTCTGAGGCCGGATTGAACTCAGGTCCTCTTGACTCCAGGACCAGTGCTCTATCCACTGCACCACCTAGCTGCCCCTGTAATGTTTTTAACATAAGAATTCTTCTCACTCCACTCACTTGGCTTTGCATTAGCCCATTGAGATTTTCCCAGTTTCCTCTGAACTTGTCCATTTCATTGTTTCTTATGGGACAATAAAATGTCATTACACTTCTATATCACGATTTGTTTACCATTCCCCAATAAGAAAACTTCCTCCTTAGTTTCCAGGTTTTTTTGCTACCTCAAAAAAACTGATATAAATGCTTTTGTATGCATATGTCTTCTTCCTCTTTTCAGTTTCTTTTTTTTTTTTTTTGCAGGGCAGTAAGGGTTAAATGACTTGCCCAAGGTCACACAGACAGTAAGTGTCAAGTGTCAGAGACCGGATTTGAACTCAGGTCCTCCTGAATCCAGGGCCGGTGTTTTATCCACTGCACCACCCAGCTGCCCCCTCTTTTCAATTTCTTTGGAGAATAGGGCCTCGTAGTAGCATAGCTAGGACAAAGAGTTTAGTAACTTTCTGGACAAAGTTCCAAACTGCTTTCCAGAATGCTTGGATCAATTCACAGTTCCACCAACAGGACACTAGTGTAGCCCCTCCACCAATGCCATTTGCTTTTTGCCCCCATCTTGCCGATCTAATGGCTGTGAGAGGTAGCCCCAAAGTTGTTTTAGTTGGCATCCCCTCACTATAGCGGCGTAGAGGATTTTTTTCATATTGTTGCTGATAGCTTAGATTTCTTCTTTTGAAGACTGCTTTTTCATATCTTTTGACCATGTATCTGTTGGGGAATGGTTCTTAACCTTATAAATTTGGCAGTATACATACACACATACATCTATATGTGTAGACACTACATATATAGATATATGTTTATATAAACATACATATATGTATATGTATATAATGACTTGGGCACTGAGAGATTTCCTATACTGATGCAGTTGTTAGCTTACACACCATACTGTTATTATTGTGTCTTAAGATCTTTAGCATCTAACAATATAACCCACTCACCGCATGATACTTCCCCAGGGATGCACAACCCATGGGACCACAAATACAAGACAAGATTCCCCAGAGCTGCCCTGTTCTGCCCTACAGAGTTCTCAACTACTTCTGCCTCCTTACAATACAGTCAGACCGGCATTACAAGGTACACTTTAAAAATCCTGACCCAGAAGCTTCCTCTAGCTTGCTCATAAAGAGGCTGGCTGCAGGCAGATGAAGAGAGGAAAGTATCTTCACTGGAGTTACTAAGAATACCGTCCTGTAGTACCTTCCTGTTCCAAGGAACATTACCCCTTTTTCATCATGGCAAGTCTCCTCCTGTCTCCTGTAGCAGGAAATAATCAAGTTTAAGAAACTAAGAACAATCACATTAGAGGGTTTCAAAAAAAGTTTTTTGAGTTGGTAAATAGGAGCTGATGGATAGTTATTGGTAAGGCTTTGTACTCCACCATAGTGGCCAACACACCCTTCCCCCCCTACACACACACACACACACACACACACACACACACACAGATAATGGATAGAGAGCCAGCCTTCAAGATAGGAAGACCTGGGTTTAGGACACTGACTATATGTCCCTGAACTAGTCACTTAACTTCTCAATGCTGCTAGATGACTCTCTAAGACTGTCAATTACTGAGCAAGTGCTGGTAATCTTCATTGGGAAAAGGAGTTTCCTCACCAAGAGTTCCCAACAGTGATGAAAAAGCATCATCTTTTGGTATTTAGGTGCATGATCTCATTAACATGGCTACACCTCCCACCCTTTCTCAGTATCTGTGATTTCTTGTCCAAATCTTTCCATAAATCCTATTGAGATGATTTGGGAGGTCTACTGGAAGCATTCCTCAGAAAGTCTTGCAGATTAGCCACAGTCCATTAGCTTCGGGTTTAAAGAAATTAAGCCATACCTGAAAGACATCAGACTCTGGGCAAGAGAACTATCATAAGAATGGAAACTGATAATGCAAGTGTATTTCTAGCTGCCGATGGGCACAGTCCTCTGGTATTTATTGTTCTTGCTTTGGAGAGTATAATACACACCGTCACAATTTTATACTGAAACAAAGGTTTTCAGACTGACTAGTTTTCTCATTCAGCTTTATTAAGGGTGTTTTCCTTTGCCTAACAAAATGAATATATCTCCAGACGGTGATGAATTCACTTTTTAGTCACTATCATAACTAAACCTGTTCATCTGAAATGTGCCCATTTCTGTTCCACACTTACTTCAAATTTTATGCACAGTCTTTTAATTACATTTTTATAGGAAGTGCCTCTCTAAACACTTTACTTTGTAGCATTACTTTATCAGAAAATTAACTGTAAATGTTAAAAAAATACAAATAATAATAAATGTGTTGTATTAAATATAAGCATAATATAAGAATTTCACCTTATTAAATATAATAAAGTAAAACATCTATTTACAATGAATTATAGTTTATAATATAATTATAATTTATAATAATTATAAATATAATCTTGGATGTCAGTAACATCTCCAACATTGACAACAAAAAGTATGTCTTTTGGGTTTTATAAAGGATTTTGTTTGTTTGTTTTGTTTTTTGTGAGGCAGTTGGGTTTAAGTGACTTGTCCAGGGTCACACAGCTAGTAAGTGTCAAGTATCTGAGGCTGGATTTGAACTCAGGTCCTCCTGACTCCAGGGCTGGTGCTCTATTTACTGTGCCACCTAGTTGCCCCAGCTTTATAAAGGATTAATCATTTGTACCTGATAAAAGCAGTGACCGCATTTATTTTTCACACACCTGAAAGTTTAAAAAGAAATCATTTTAAAAGATAATTTCTTAAAGAATGAAAAAATATTACTTCTGACAAATGGGAGGGCAGGTTTCTCAAGCAGCTTTCTTCACACACCCTCCCCACCGGCCTTCAACCATATGTCTGCCATGTCTAGCATTACTCAATTCTGTCCTCTTCTGGACCTACCGTGTCTTACATGAAATGGTTGTAGTAGTCCCTGTCTTGGTCTCTGCCTCTTGTCTCTCCTAACTTCAGTTCATTCTTTTTTTTTTTTTTTTAAATTGAGGCAATTGAGGTTTAGTGACTGGCCCAGGGTCACACAGCTAGTAAGTGTTAAGTGTCTGTGACCGGATTTGAACTCAGGTACTCCTGACTCCAGAGCCAGTGCTCTATCCACTGCGCCATCTAGCTGCCCCACTCCAGTTCATTCTGACCAAAGAATCTTCTTAAGGCTTTAGTACTAACGTGCTAAAAAAAAAAACAAACAAAAAAACCCACCAAACTTCTGTGATTCTGTATATGAATTTTACACATATGTGTACACACACATGCATGCATGCACATACACATTTAACTCCTCAGCCTGGATTTTTAAGCTCCTCACAATCTGGCCTTCCCTTACCTTTACAATCTTACTTCCCATTACTTCCTGTCATCCGATTTATATTCCAACCAAACTGAACTATTTGTTGTCTTCAGACTTAATACACAACATCCCCACTTCCTGTGCATTCCTACTAGCCCACTCCCATACCCGCATTGTGCTCCTCGTTCCCATCTGTCAGAAGTCACATCTTCCATCCAAAGCTGGGTTCAAGTGCCACCTCCTCTAGGAAGCCTGCCTTGATTGCCCTCTGTGCAGATAGTAGCACTCTTGCCTTCTGAAATTTATCTAGAATTCTGATCTCTGCCCCCTTTATCTCCTATTTGATGTTACACTTTTCCCTATGGATAAAGTATAAGCTACTTGAAGGCAGAAACTGGTTTGTAGCCCCTTTGTAGGTGTTGCTCAAGTATTTTCTTAATTCGTATTGGATTAAGGAGTGGTTTCTTTTCTTTTTTCTTTTCTTCCTTTTTTTTTTTTTTGTGAGGTAGTTGGGGTTAAGTGACTTGCCCAGAGTCAGACAGCTAGTAAGTGTCAAGTGTCGGAGGTCAAATTTGAACTCAGGTCCTCCTGAATCCAGGGCTGGTGCTTTAGCCACTGTGCCACCTAGCTGGCCCAAGGAGTGGTTTCTTGACAGCAACAAAAAATTCAGTGTTTGTTTTATACTGTCAAAATTATATATAAATGCTCAGTTTAATCACCTAAAGCAAGGTTTCTGGAAAAAGATGCAATTACATAAAATGCCAAAATTTGTCATTTAAAGATACTGTCTAGCTGTCCCCATACAGTAAAATGGTCATTATCATGTGTTATACAGTAGTCTTGGTTGAGTGAGATGGCTAGCCCATCTAATAGATATGTCAAAAACAAAAATAAGAAATATTTTCTCAAAATGTGATGTGTAGAATTTATAGATATTCAGCAACTTGACAGTCCTGGAAGGACTGAGCCCTCCACCCCATTTGTGCTCTCTCTCTTCTGTCCATTCTCAGACATGGATACTTTCCTATGGAATTCTTTGCTCCTGAGGATCCTGTTATTATTTGACTCATAGAACCATATCTTCTTAGAGCTGAAAGTAGCTGAGATATACAGCCCAGGCTTCTCAAAAACTTCCATGCCTCTCCCTGTTTCCAGATATTTCCTTCCTCCTCGTTACTCTGCTGCATTCCCTCCTACCCATCTATCCTTAAAATCCAACCCATGCTAACCCTGCCCACTTCAACAGACTGCAGTAAGTACCTACTGTGTGCAGAGCTCTGTTATCAGCACAGAGAGATACAAGATAGGTGGGAGCTTTCATATCTTAAATGAAACCTTCCCTGATAACCAGTATGGATGACAGCTTTCTCCCTCTAGCCCTCACCTAGCACTTTGTTCTGCGATTCTCTAAAGCACACAGTAGGTATTTGGATTTATCTGGCATTTTGTGAACTTTAAATCTTTTTTTTTTAACTGGCATTTCTCAAGTTTAACAATCACTGATGTTCATACTGAGTATCAAGATCATTCAAAGGCTTCCAAATCCTTTTCAAAGAAAGATTAAATTCTGCTCAGAGGCAGTGGGATATGATAGAAATAGCCCTGGACTTGGAGATGGGAGCACTGGTGTTAAATCCTGGTGATACACCCTGGTCAAAGGATTCAGGCTTCGCTTAAACTGCCTTAGGGGGATTTCATGAGGAAAGTGTAGCGTTAACCATAAAATACTGCTTAAATGCATCATTTTAATTGTTATTCAACATAGATTTAATTACAAATATTTTTGTTTTAATTATTTGAAAATTGGACATTCGTGTACAGAATATCTAGCAAATTTCTACTTACAAGAATATTTGACTAATGAGTTCCCCCACTTCTCCAACCAAGGCAGTTTAGGGATTAACTGTTTTTGATAGAAAATTGTTTCAAGTGAGGAAGTCTAGATGTGCATATGAATATATAGACATATACACATAAATGTTTATAGTTATGCCCATATAGGAGCATATGTATAAATATTTCATATGTAAAACCCAAATTAGAACATTATATACACAAATATTTGTAAAGATCCATATGTTTGGGCATATGCATGTATGTATACATAATTACCTATTTAAAGTCACAAATGTGTGTGTATACATCTATATGCAGTGGGTGGGTGGGTGGGTGTATAGTGTCAGCCCTGCCCTCCTCCCAGACACTTCCAGACCAGCATTCACAGCCATCATCAGCCTGGGAAGAGGGCATTGTGGAGAAGTAGCTGGCCCTCCCCACCCACTGCTAACCAAATGCTCCTCACAAAGCAGGCAGGTCCAGTTACCACCATTTTGACTACCTCCTCCACTCAGATCCTGATGGAGATAGCCCAGGACCTTAAATCCATAAGCTGATTGGTTTGGTTTGGGGAGGGGTTTTTTGCCTTTCTTTGTATGCCCAGCACAATAAATATTAAGCGTTTGATAAAGGCTTTATTCATTCATTCATTCACACCTTCCTGTGATTTCACTTTTGAAATGTTTTTCTGATTGAGTCCACTGGAAAGATATATAAGAAAATATTGTCTATTGGGACAATATGATTCTATGTGTAATAGAGAGTCTCCCACTCCCCAGAATTCTATTTTTATCGTTTTCTCGTTTTGCTGTTATATTGCATATTTCTTGCAGAGAAAGCAGTAAATGTTATATTTCTAAATTCATTCCTACCTAACCCAATGACAAGATCATTATCCTTTCTTCAATAAAAGGAAACCAAACCAATTCAGTTAAATTCAACCAGCATTTCCCAAGATGACAGAGCAAAGCCACAAATAAATGGTTCTCCTTTACCTTCAGTATTTGCTACATGTGGTAAAGGAGCTGTCTGCCTGGCCTGAACAGAGCCTTCAAGAAGGGTTGAGGTTGTCAAGTGGTCACACCAGCAGTAGGGGACGTCTCCCCAGAGCGCCTGAAGAGAAGCAGACTGCCCCAGCCTTCCCATCTCACCTGCCATGGCCAATAATGTGTGTTGCTCACCACAAAGCTGAGAGATAGCGCTCAGAACCTGAAACACAAGTATAAGCTAGTCTTCTGTCTCCCAATCCAGCATGACTTAATACCTTAAGAGTGTTTGAGCGTTTTCAGAGCACTCTACTTTATATTACTGTGATCCCGTTGATCTTCGTCTTCTCATCATTATCGTAAAGGACCCTCATGATCAGGTGGCACTTACTAGAGTTAGCCAACCAGTTAGTAGGTAGGTATCTTTCTATGCATCTTTCCTGTTCTCACAGGTGTTATATTCTTTATACTTTCTCAGCCTTGGTTAATGAATACACCTAAATTCAATTCAATGTTCACTCCTGTAATGTATCTAATCTTCCTAATGCATGGATCTCTTCTGCCCCCTCTCATCCCTGGAATTGAGTTCCCATATCTCCATGCATTGAAGGTTTCACTCTTAAGTTTCAAGTCAATTTCTTCATCCTCCATCAAACTCTTCTGGATCATTCCTCATTTCTCATGCCATAGGATTGCATCTCTGCTCTGGACCTAATCAAATGCTAACCTGCATTCTGCAGGGCTCTTCCCAGCTTTCCAAGCTGCTCAAGGAGAGGTCCTCTGTTATCTAACATCTTTGTATCCCCACAGCCTTGCACCTTGTAGGAGATTAATAAGTACTTCATGATCTTTCCACATCTCATCAGGCCAGACAGAGGTACATGCCCAGCCACTGCTGGGTTTTGTCCAGAAGGGTGCACAGAAGCTGACATTTCTGGAAATACCTGATTTAGTCCCTATGGGTGCGGTATCCATTTCAATGCATTTTACTGTCCTGCTACATTTTGGATAGCATGATTCATATGACATATGAGGGTAGAATATAATGAGCATTACCTCTGTAAATTAGAGAGAAATGTTATTTGATTTTTTTGCTGGAGCAGGACCTAGAGGTAACAATGTTAGAATGTTTTGATTTTTTTAACTTTGTTTTGATATTATTATATGTTTCATTTCCCCACGAGCCTAATAAAGAATACTAATTGTGATCCAACACACTTTGGCAAATGAAGTATAGTGGAGACAATATCTGGTTGCTGTAAGGAAAAAACAGGAGATCAGATTATTCAAGTTAGTCTTAAATGAAGATTAATGATATTTAATATCAGAGATCCAGCCTGGATTCTTAATTTTCTGGTTTAATTCTGTGATGCAAATTGACAGATTTGCATGTTGCATTTTCACTTAACCTTTTGTCACAGAATGGTAGCATTTTATATGTGTATCCATATTATTTTTCTAAAGATGATTTTTTTAGGAAAATAAATGTCATCCCTCTTTCTTAATAACAAACCCAACATATACTGCAATTAATGTATACATAATAATCCCTTTAAACTGGTCAGTTTTCTTAGGGAAAAAGGTAGTGAAATTGATCCTACATAGACTGCCTTTATAATGTTACTCATTTCACCTTTTGACCTGAAAAGTATATGAAAAAGAACTGCCTTTCCTCAGTATGTTGTATGTCAGATGACTTCACAAAATGTAAATTACATACATCATGTGTGAGCCCTGAAGATAGGAAAGGGGAAGTATGCTCAATAGGTATAACATGACATAGAAACTATTTCTTACATTTGTGGTAATTAGTGTTTGACAACTAAAATGCATTTCAGCTGCTCAACTTAAAAGGCTTGCCTAATTAAAAATAACAGGGAAGAATTTGTTATCTACCAGATTCTTCTAAGGAAATGATAAGAAAAAGATAATAATGGCAGATGGTCATTTTACCCCTTAAGATACACTTAAAAAAAATAAACCAAGGTCTTCCTTTATGCCAATAAAGGAAACTGTTCTATGAAAGTTAAAGAAATCTGATTGAACTGGTAAGAGCAATGGGTTATAGATCTGGCAAATGCTTATTTGAAAAGAAAATTTAAGTTTTTAAAAACCTAGTTATTTGAATGAGATGGAGTTAAACTTAATAAGAATTTTACAGTTGAAATAAGCTTTAGACAGGCAAATGTAGTGATTATTTTAGTTCAAGTCAATCTACCTATCACTATTAAAGTAAGGAATAACAAATTTTACCTTGATTTCCACCAACACGCTAGACTTACTCTGAAAAAGAAATAGGTTCCAAGTTTTCAGATATCATATATAAAATCATTATAAAATTTACTAAATAGTATAAAGAATTTAAAGCTTTGACTTCAGGAGAAGCTAAGTTTTTTTTTAATTTTTGTTTTTTGCAGGGCAATGAGGGTTAAGTGACTTGCCCAGGGTCACACAGCTAGTTAAGTGTCAAGTGTTTGAGGCTGGATTTGAACTCAGGTCCTCCTGAATCCAAGGCCAGTGCTTTATCCACTGTGCCACCTAGCTGCCCCAAAGCTAAGATTTCAATGTATTTTCTAAATAAAGGTCACTCTCATTTGGTACTTTTGTCAGAAATCTGGCCCATTCTTAATTCTTTCATAGAGTTCTTAACTTTTTTATTATTTTTTTAAAAAAGGTCATCTCTTGGATCAAGAAGAATATTCTCCTAAGTATTTCAAAAACTGAAGTGACAGCTTTCATTTTGGGAAAAAAATATTTTTCTCAAAAAAACAAACGCAAAGATATTTGTAATTCCCTCCCACAATCATTTTCCTTTAAACTCTCTAATATTAACTTTTTCTGAATTATGGTCACATTAAAATAGTCCATGCCTTGCTTTCAGTATTGTAAGCATAATTCACATGTATATCATGGTGGTTTAAGGTTTATCAAGAGCTCTCATCACAACAATCCTATGAATGGGAAGTAGACTGTAATGGCTCTAATTTCATTAATGTGGTTGCTTCTTCCCCTGACACAGATCACAAGCCCCTCCATAACTTAGTAAATGGTCTCTGAGACTGTTTGGGGCCAAAACCCGTCTCCCTCTACATCTTGACATCAAACAACAGACATCTACCCAGCCCATTCAGACCTGTACAAGCTAGAGCTTGTGCCACACCTTTGAGAAACCAAGGTCTTCTCCCCTCTGACCATGAGAAATTGGAGCCAGACTTGAGGCGAGGACAGCATAAGTAGTCCATTTCACAGGTGAAGCAATTGAGGCTCAGAGAGGATGACTTGCCTACGGTTACACAGCTAACCCACTTCTCCTGCTAACACATCAGAGGAAGAGCCTGTCGATGCCATCCATACATGAACTTCCAGAGAACAAAACTAACAGAAATAAAACTCCAGGACCAAGTGGATTGACCAGCAAATTCTATCAGACCTTCATAGAATGTTTTCAAAAAAATAGCCATCGCAGGCTCTCTTCAGATGAGGCCCCTTAGAACAGAGACAAAAATAACATTCTTCTGAGAAACACAGGGACCTCACAGAGAAGAGTGATAGCAGCCCACATCCTCACTCTTCTTCAGAGAGTTACGCACATAGAATGGAGGTGTAGAGGTCATTAGCCAACTGAAAGGTCAATTCATTTTCAAGTAATATTACCTAATGTTAGTTAAAACAGGCCACATTTATACCTAATCCCATTCTCATGAATGAATGAATTTGTATTCATTGTTAAAGTACACATTATCCATTGTAAGATATTGTTCCCACTTTATAAACACCCAATTAAAGGTAAATACCAAATGATTAAGACCGGTAGTATAGGCTAACCTTGGTACACCTGGCTATACCTACGTTAGCTTACACTATCAGCTTTCTCTATATGTAATGGTCAGCATTTGGGGGAAGATGACTTTATTCTGGTCCAGTTCAGATACATTGCTCCTTTTTGGTTTGTCGTGTATAATTCATGATTTATATCATGCTTATCTTTCCATTCAAACTAAATAGGGTTAAAAATGTGGGGGGTGGGGGGCAGCTAGGTGGTGCAGTGGATAAAGCAGCGGCCCTGAATTCAGGAGGACCTGAGTTCAAAGCTGGCCTCAAACACTTGACACTAACTAGCTGTGTGACCCTGGGCAAGTCACTTAACCCTCATTGCCCTGCCCCCCCCCCAAAAAAAACCAGGAACTGTAAAAAATGTGGGGGGTGGCCATCTAAAGTTTTCTTTTACATGATTCAAATTGTTTTGATCAGTGACAAACTTAAAATTACAAGCTGGCCTGAGTGTTCCTGGGTTTAGTATTCTGCTTGAAGGCTTGCCTGATAGATTCATTTTTAAGACTGTCTCGTAAATAAATTGGGTCATCTTTTTTTTTTTTTAGCTAAATTACTCCGTCAGGCCCTGGTTCTACCTTTGCTTGAGACTCCCTACCTCTGCCTACCACTGTTCTAAATTATTTTTTGTCTCCTCTGTGTAAACTAATGACATAGTGTAAACTGGTATGACACATTTCAGAAGGCTTACCTTGGTTATAGGAAGAACAACTGGTGACCTGGATTAATTTAGTGTTTTGGCAGTACCCTTATTCCTTCTTTTCTTAATTCCTCAGCTAATATTCTTTTCATGTTCAGTTTCTTTCTTCATAAACACTTTTACCTTGTGTCAACCCAGACCAGACCCTTGCAAGTGTGGCAGGGCAAATGATCCAGTTCTGGGTTAGCCCTAAGGTTTTAAGTACAAACCAAGGGTGATCATGAATAATTCCATCTAGTCTGGGATGGGCTTAAGAGTCCCAATGAAAACTGGGTACGAGAAATGTTAGGAGCCACGTGGTTTTTAAGGCTATTCCTGGCACTAAGACATACCCACTATATATGTCTTAGTATCCAAAAAGTATCTTAGTGATCCAAAAAAGTCCCGCCTCCCCCAGGGTGTTTCCCGAATCGGCTTAGTTTCCTAGGTGTTCGGAGAGAACCTCACTCAGGCCAGGATCCTCTTAGTTCAGGTTCATTGAAAATGAGGGATTTGTAGCTCATTCAACAGTTAACAAAAGGAGGTTTAGTTAGACATCACATAAAAAGGATGTTCAATAAGGATTCTTCAGCACCTGGCTGGGGTAGATAGATGCAGCCTCCTTTGTCTGCATATGGAAATGAATTTGGTCTGCAGGAAAGGGTGCGGTGACTCCTGTGGTCTTAGGACAAGTGCAAAGTCTGATGTGGGTGGGCCTCTTTATGGCCTTAGGTGACCAGGAAGCCACAGCCAATGCCACCAGATGTTACCAGAAGCTGACAGCTTCGTTGCCTTTTAGGAAAAATCTAGCTTATCCCGTGTAGACTGAGGAGGGGAAAACCTTAGTAGATATCTGTCCTGTCACACTGGGTAGCCTTTGGACCAATCTCTCTTTTTAGGTCTTACCTTATCCCAACCGACTCTTAAGGTATTGTACCAGGCCCCTGAGTGCCATTTGCTCTATGGTTTGACCTATTTTCTTCAATATGAAATACATGTAAAGATAGTTTTCAACATTTGTTTTTATAAGATTTTTAGTTGCAAAATTTCCCCCCTCCCCAAGACAGAAAGCAATGTGATATAGGTTTTATATGTACAATCATATTAAACATATTACTACATCAGTCATGTTGTGAAAGAAGAATCAGAACAAAAGGGAAAAACCTCAAAAAACAAAAACAAAAAAAAGTAGAAACAGTATAGTTCAATCTGCATTCAGAATCCACAGTTCTTTTTTCTGGATATGGAGAGCATTTTCCATCTGGAGTCCTTTGGAATTGTCTTGGATCATCGTATTCTGAGAAGAGCTAAGTCTAGCACAGTTGATCATCATACAGTGTTGCTGTTACTGTGTACAATGTTCTCCTGGTTCTGCTCCCTTCACTCAGCATCAGTCCACTTCAGTCTTTCCAGGTGTTTCTGAAATCTGCCTGCTCATCATTTCTTACAGCACAATAGTATTCCATTACATTCACATGCCACAATTTGTTCAGCCATTCCCCAGTTGATGGGCATTCCCTCAATTTCCAATTCTTTGCCACCACAGAGAGCTGCTATAAATATTTTTGTACATCACATACTAACTTTTATTTTTTATTTATTTAATTTTTTTGGGGTGAGGCAATTGGGGTTAAGTGAATTGCCCAGGGTCACACAGCTAGTAAGTGTCAAGGGTCTGAGGCTGGATTTGAGCTGCCCCCTCTGATGCTCATTATAAAAATGCTGAATGAAGTACATTGCAATGCTGGAGACTTCCCTTTAAAAGTTAGTATGTGGGGGCGACTAGGTGGCGCAATAGATAGAGCACCGGCCCTGGATTCAGGAGTACC
The DNA here is from genome assembly GCF_019393635.1 of Dromiciops gliroides. Taxonomy (NCBI): domain Eukaryota; kingdom Metazoa; phylum Chordata; class Mammalia; order Microbiotheria; family Microbiotheriidae; genus Dromiciops; species Dromiciops gliroides. Next base: position 59,876,308 of record NC_057865.1, on the reverse strand, counting down.
TGAGTTCAAATCCGGCCTCAGACACTTAACACTTACTAGCTGTGTGACCTTGGGCAAGTCACTTAACCCCAATTGCCTCACTAATAAAAAAAAAAAGTTAGTATGTGGGGGGAAGCTAGGTGGTACAGTGGATAGAGCACCGGCCCTGGATTCAGGAGTAGCTGAGTTCAAATCTGGCCTCAGACACTTGACACTTACTAGCTGTGTGACCCTGGGCAAGTCACTTAACCCCCATTGCCCCCCCAAAACAAACAAACCAACGACAACAACAAAAAAACCATATACAGACTATAATAAACATCAGACTAACTAAAAACATGAATCATAAGCATTTAGGACAAAAAATCTATCAGTACCAGGCATCCTGGCCATAATCACCCAATAGTATTGGCAATCATTCTGTTTCATGGCCTTTAGAACTAACAATCACTTTCTACAACTTCTCTATCACTGGAATCACAGAAGGCAAGCAAGCGGGTATTTTAGCTGAGACTTTAATTAAGGAAACCAAGAAGGGCAGGAGGCATGGGGTATATAACCAATGAAAATGCCTAAGGTCAAGAGATGGAATGTCTTGTGCAAGAAACAGCCAGGACCCCAGTGTCACTCATAGAGTGAGTGTTAAAGAATAAGATATAAAAGACTGGAAAGGTAGGAAGGTTGTGAAGGGCTTTGAATGCCCAACAGTATTTTAGAGTTGATCCTGGAGGTATTGAATAGTGGGATGACTGGTCAGATCTCTGCTTTAGGAATATTAATTTGACAGCTGAGTGGAAGATGGACTGAAGTGGAAAGAGACTTGAGGAGGAAAGACCAATCAAATCAGTAACATAAATATATTAACTTTTTTTCTCTATCTTAATCTAGAATAACCCTAAATTCAGTCACGAGTTGGCAGAGGAACTAGTATAAGTAGTACAAGTAAACTTCAAGATACCCATTTTTCTTGCCAGAAGATGTAAGATATTCTTTCCTCTTCTTAAACATGAAATGTTGGCATAGTTTTGCTGGGTTCCCTTGAAACTAGCAGTAGAGCTTTGGAGGTTAGGTCATGATATTCTCACAGGCATGTGGAGCCAATAGAATGTTAACAACAAATAATTTTCGTTATCACCTTTTGGTTCTTCCCGCAATGCCTTGTTCTTTTTCCTTTACTCTTTAACTCAGAAAGTAACCAAGAATGAGAGTGGAAAAGAAAACCATAAAAAACATATTTTCAATCATTGGGCAGGTTGCACTCCTCTTTAAGCCCTTAAGGTCTCCCTTCCGACTGCTTTTGTACTTCCAGTCTGTGAAGCACAATTAACACCTTATTACTGTCTTCTGATTATCTTTACTGCATAATTTAGCACTTTATTACAAGGTGCTTGTTCTCTAATTGTTTCACTCATGTATGTCTGCTCTTCCCATCTATACTACGAATTCTTTATAGATAGGGACTCATGGCTGATTTGCTCAGTTGATTTACCTTGTATAAGATGCTTAAAGGAAGGAGCCTTGGATTTCTTGAGGTATCCAGCACCTAATTATTCTTTCTCATTTACTCTGTCCTCCAGTTAGTTCCATCACTTCTGATTGCTTCTAGATCTTTTGCCAGTTGAATTTTCTGAGTTTCTTCTTCCTGTTTCTTCATTCCTTCTGCTATTCTGTTGAAAGAAACAATTGTTTTTTATCTGATTTATCCATTCATTTAGATTTTCCAAATGTTTCTAAAGATTTTTTTAAAATTTTGGCCATCTTGGTCTGGGGGTTTTTACTTTTATTCAGTTCCTTTATTTCTCGTAGAATAGTTAATTTTAGTCATTGCGTTGATTCAATGTGTTTATTATTTATTTGTCTTGAGAAAAATTAGTTTTCTTTCTGATATTACTATTAGTTGAGGGGGGTTCAGTTTTTTATGGCATTTTTGTTTTTGTCTTGGAATCCTTTAGTCCATAATTTTTATTGTGTTAAAGCTCTTTTTTAAGGGGAAGCTAGGTGGCGCAGTGAATAGATCACCAGCCCTGGAGTCAGGAGTACGTGAGTTCAAATCTGGCCTCAGTCACTTAACACTTACTAGCTGTGTGACCCTGGGCAACTCACTTAACCCCAATTGCATCACTTAAATTTAAAAAAACAAAAAAGCTCTTCTTTAGTTTGATTATTTGAGAATTTTAAAATTTTCTTTTAAGGATTTCTGGGAGTTTTGCTTCTTTGTTTTCTTCTTACTCTTTGCCCTCCACAAAGACTCACCAAGACTTTACGAGTAGAGTGCAAATTCTGGAAGGGTCTACTATGCAGGAAACACTTCAGGTATGGTCCTGGGGATAATTTAAGTCTTCTGTCCAAGGACCAACCTACCTAACTACAGAAACATTTTACACCTTAGACTTAGCCATTTGGTTATGAATCTTTTAGTCATGTTAACACATAGTAATGAGGACAGAATACTTGAACTAGAGAGTGGTGAAGGATGTGAAAATTGTAGACATTTTTTATCTAAACATCACTCTAGTTATTTTAAATATGAAATCTTTGTCCAGTGACCAATAAATTGGAATTCTTTTGGAAAAATTGGCATTCTCATAATAAACAAAAACAGAAGACAAAATGAAATTGCAACTAAATGGAAGGATACCTCATGGTTTCATCTTGCAAAGTTTAAAAAACAGAATTGGTGTGGTTGGTTTCATCGGGTCTCCAAAGGTCATGAGAAACATAATTTCACAATCTTGTCTTTGAATGTTCAGTGATGTAATACACACACACACACACACACACACACACACACACACATACACACACACACACACAAATAAGGAAGATTATTGCAATTTATGTAACAGCATCTATTAAAAATAATGAAGGGGCAGCTAGGTGGCGCAGTGGATAAAGCACTGGCCCTGGATTCAGGAGTACCTGAGTTCAAATCCAGCCTCAGACACTTGACACTAGCTGTGTGACCCTGGGCAAGTCACTTAACCCCCATTGCCCCTCAAAAAAAAAAAAAAAGAAAAGAAAAAAATAATGAAAAAGTAGAAAAAATTTTGAAGCATTGACAAGATCCTTCAAACCAAATAAAAACATACGTTGATATTTGGTGATTCCAATGCAATGGTAGGTACAGGAAAGGATGGAGAAAAATACATTGGCTCGATATCAACTTTTGAGAAATGGAGGAGGTCAAAGTCATATAGATTACTCCTACATATCACAAATAACTATTTTTTCCAAAAGAAAGTTAGAAAGTGCTGGACATTAGTAAGTAAAATAATTATATCCAAAACTTAGGTGAAGTCCCACTTCTTCCATGAAGTGATCTTAGCCTGAAGTGACCTTTTCCTCCTCCAGTCTTGCATTTCCAATGCCTTCCAGACATCTCAAACTAGATTTCTAGCAGACATCTTATATTCAACAGGTCCAAAACCAAACTATTATCTTGCCCTAAAACCTTCCCCTTCCAAATTTCCCTTTTACTGTCAAGGACAACTCTATCCTTCCAGGTACCCAAGCTCATAACCCTAAGCCTCACCTGTAACTATTCACCCCGCCTCCCATATCAAATCTGTTTTCAAGGCCTGTCGATATCAGTTTTGAAATAACTCTCCAATACACCCCCTTCTCAGCTCTGATACTGCCACTGCTGTGGCACGGAGCCTCATCCTCTCTCACCTGAACTAGTGCAATAGCCTCCTGCTTGATTTGCCTGCCACCTGTCCCTTCCCACTCCAGTCCATCATCCATTCACCTGCCAATGTGGTTTTCTGAAAGCACGGGTCCAGCCATGTCAGCCCTATTCAGTTGACTCGAGGGGCTCCCTATAGCAAGCAGAATCCAATTCAAACTCCTCCATTTGGCATTCAGAGCCCTTCAGAGCCTCACCCACACTTACACTTCCAATGTTCTTTCTCCTTCTACCTCCAACTTTGATCCAGCATCACTGGCCTACTGGCTGTTCCACAAACAAGACACTCCACCTCTCAACTCCTGGCATTTTCTCTGGCTGTTCCCCATACTTGGAATGTTCTCCTCCTTCTCTCCATCTCCTGCCTTCCCTCTGTTAATTATGTTGTATTTGTCCTGTACATAGCTTGTGTATCTGTTTGCTTGTTGTCTCCCCCATTAGATTATGTGCTCATTTGGGGCAAGGGCCGCCTTTTGCCCGTTTTTGTATTAGCTCAGTGCCTGGTGCATTGTAGCAATTTAATAAATGCTTGTGAAATGGATAGAGCCCTGGACCTGGAGTCAGGAAGGCTCCAGTCTGTGAATTCAGACACTTATTAGCTGTGTGACCCTGGGCAAGTCAACCTCAGTTTACTCCAGCTTCCGCATCTGTAAAATGAGCTGGAGAAGGAAGTGACAAACCACTCCAGTATCTTTGCCAAGAAAATCCAAATGAGATCATGAAGAGTCAGACACAACTGAAAAATGACAGAATAACTCCAAGCAAGTAATGTTAAGAAAGTTCTTCCTTGGGGCAGCTAGGTGGCGCAGTGGATAGAGCACCGGTCCTGGAGTCAGGAGTACCTGAGTTCAAATCCGGCCTCAGACACTTAACACTTACTGGCTGTGTGACCCTGGGCAAGTCACTTGACCCCAATTGCCTCACCAAAAAAAAAAAAAAAGTTCTTCCTTGGTGTCATTGCCTATTGAGGAAATACTCTTCCTTCAACAATCCCACTAAATATTCTTGGGTACCCGAAGGTTTCAGGTAGATTTCAATGTTCAACTTGACATTTTATCACAGTAATTTAAAATAAAGTTATAACCTTCAGTTTCAGGAAGAAAGTTTGTCACTATGTGTCAGAGAGTTAGAAGAAATGGAATTTACGTTTAAATTCTTTGTTCTACATAAAGATTTATACAGGCTGGATTGACTGTGAATTTGTATGTGATTATTAGCAGGAAAAGGTATTTCTAAAAGCTGGTCTAAATTTTAAAATTAAAAAACATACTCAGAGAATAAGCTTGAGGAATAGTCTGTTATATCATAAATTTAGGTATATTGGGCATATCATTTTCAAACTTGGTGATATTTATTCAACTTGTAGCTTTAGCACAAATATGGGTATTGGGAATACCTGAGGATACAAATTATCTTTTGGATTGAGCTGAATCCTTTTTTATAAAATAGTTGAATACAGTAAGATAAAATTCCTAATTCTATAAATAATTTCTTGATGGTCATAAAAAGCTATATTTTTTTCATTTGAGTCTTTACAGTTACTCTCCTCCTCTTAAAGGAATGTGCCTTTTAACATTGAAGTATGAGAATTCAGCGATTTGTAACATTACATGTTCCTGTCTTTTTATTTTCTCTGAACTCAGCATTTCCTTTTCTAGATGCAAAGGATTTTATAAAACTAAAAGTGGGGATGGGGGAGAGAGTAATCTCATAATCGCATACGTTGTGGCTAACATTCCATGGACAAAAAAAGTGTGAAACGACAAAACAATTATCTAAAAACCATGGGGCTATGTTTCCCATAGGAGTTAAAGATTCTTCTGTTTAAAGGTAGAAGATTTTTGAACATGGCAAGTTTTATCACAGAAATTCATTCTGAGTAGGTATTATTCGGACACCTAATTTCAATTTTTATATCTGCTCTTACTTCTGGGGATCTATTTTTGTATTATTACGTTAAAACATTGAATAATTTGAAAACTGCCTAGTTTTAACATTTTGTATTCAATATGGAGATTTCATCCCAGAGCGGGCTTTTCTGATGCACAATCTGAATGCTTGTGGAGTCACAACAGCTGTCCCCACACCATGTGGTATCCTCCATTACTTTACTGTAGAGATGAATTTTTGGCCCAGTGTTTCAGTAATATTGGACACACATGGTTTAAGTGACAAAGCAGTATGCTTGTGCATTCATTTGACTCTTGCAGCTACAGTTGGCTCCAGATTAGAACAGGGAGAATACATTCACACCACGGCCACCCTCCTGGCTGCTGGAGGAGCTACATCACAGTGGGCTCTGTTGCTTCCAAAGACACAATTTAGGATTGCTGAGGAATTACAGATTCAACAAAGTGCTTTACCGCAAGAGCAGATAACAATGGAGTGCTAAAAGGGCGGTCTTCTCTTTAGACTCTCAGGTCTGTTCTGAGGGGGCTGTTTTTATTTTATTTTTTAAATATTTAGTAATAGTTACCATGACTGAAAACCATGAAACCAAGAGGACTGATAGCCATAACATTGGGTGGTTTTCTGGGTATCGGTGTCACGATTCTGGGTAAGATCTAAGATTTTTACACACGTTCAGTAAAATTTAGATTGGGCAATTTATATTAATTTTTTTTTTTGGCCTTTCAGAAAGATGTGGTAATGTATTGTCAGAGCCAGATGTTACAAATGAGGAACCAAAATTAGATTCATTTTTAATGCTCACTGTTAATATGTGCTGCCGCATATTTGGAAATCTAATAGAAAAGAAAGTATGAATTAAAGAATCATTTTGCGATATGAAGTGATGTTTTACACTCTTGACGTTTTCGACAATTTTGTTGCTCCTAAAATGTTTATTATGCATTTGTTATATTTCATGCAGAAATATGATGATTTGATTTTGTGTGAAATTGCTTTGATATACTATATATTTATGTGGTTAGAATACTGTATTAATGTACATCTATATGCAGCTCCAACTGCCTGGTATTCACAGTATGATTTTTGGACTGCAAGCTTTTACATTTAAATTCAATTTGAAACTTAACCCTTTTGTGTTTTGCAAACTAAATTTATTAAAGAGTCTGTTTTTTAATGATTCCAAAGTGGGCTTTGAGAACCAGAGCACATCCTTGGCTGTGGTCATCTTCACTGCTTAGTAGTGTTCTCTAAGTTCCTCTGAAAAATACCAATATTCACCGGGACTTTTTTCCCCTCCCTACACAAAGTTTAAAACATCCAAGAGGACTGTTCACCATGATCTGTTGCCCCATATTTTCCTCTCCTAATAAATCTCTTTTTGTTTTACAAAAAAAAAAAAAGAAAAACATCCGAGGGTAAATTTTGAAGGTCTTCTTACTTGGAGAAGAATCCCACTGGGGGGTTTTCTCTAAATATCAAAGAGGTCCTAGCCACTGAAAGGTGGCACCCAGCACTGGCCTGCCTTCCATCTTGGCTCTCCCCACGGGCACCTTTTCATATTAGTGAATTTCTGGGTGCATTGTAGTGCACTATACAGATGAATATGTTTGAGGCTTTCTGCATTTAGTGGAGACAAAATAGAATGATTGATAAAATCCTCCCTGCTATTGGCTATTATTTACTGACTCTTAAGTGGCAGGTTGTATTTATGCCAATTTATCTGCTTCAGGGAACATTCTTGATAGCAGAACAAAGTGAATAAAAGTAGTTTGCTTTGCAAATGAATGCAAATGGGAGAGCCTTTCGGAAAGCCCTTTTACTGGGGCCTTGCACGTTGATTATGAGTGAAGCTGCCATTTGGACTTGGTGAAAAGAGCACGCTTGGACCATTGATTGGGGGAGACAGTAAAAAGTCAGGAAGGGCCCGTTAAGCTCGCAGTGCGGCAGGCGGATGTCAGTGTGGTTAGAGCACAGTAGGAGAATGACAGGGAGGATTAGTGTCAGGGAGAAGCTTTGCTGGAGCTGCGGAGATGGTCCCTGGGGTCACTCACCTCTGACTGTTGTTCTCTGCTCCCGGATCTGTAATGCACACTGCTTGATGGATGCCTGTTCATTATCGGAAATGGTGATTAGAAGATGGATTTGCCTCAAAGGTTCCTTTAAAAATAAAAATTAAAGAGAAATAAGGTTAGTTTTAAATATTCCCTTTACTTGCAACTTTTATTGGTTGGTTTCTTGTTGGGTTTGGTTTTTTTTTTAATGTGGGGTTGGCTGCTGCCTCTGGGAGAATGATCATTTAATGTAGCAAGAGAGTGCAAATTATTGTCCTGTAATTATTAGCTATGAGCTACCGATCACAGTTTCTGATTTAATTGTTGATAGTGATAGGGGAAGTGTTTGGTTTTAATTCACATTTTTTACTTTGGGAGCCTGTTTATTTTCTGGTTTTCTGATGATGGTTAAAATGTTTGATTTAGTTTTCAAAAGCCATGGTGTGTTCAAAAATAAACTGCAACCTTTGTGTAATTAAGAATTTGAGTCTTAAGCAGGTTAACCTGGCAGATCCCTAGTTGCAGTGGCATCCCCAAATATCAAAATGACCCACTGGTTAGTTTGGATGTACTTGATCAATCATGTTTTGAAAATGTAGACTGTACTTTAGTAACTCATGAACAAAAAACATCCTGCTTTTCCGACATAGACTTTGCCTCAGTTCTGATTCCAAACACTACAAAGTGAATCGTGTTTCATTCATACTCTTAAATCCTCTTTGCTTTCTTTGAACTAATAATAACTCCTGATATCTTTGTGGTGGATTACAGTTTATAAGGTGCTTTTCTCACAACAACCCTACGTGGTAGAGAGTGGATGAATTTTTACCCCAAATTACAGATAATGAAACTAAGGTGCAGAGAAATTGTCACTTGTCCCCGATTACAGTTACCCATGCCTGAACTCTAGGTCTTCTGACTCTATGCCGCTATCCCTTTCATCTATATTATGCTGCCGATGCTCCAGACACATTTAGTTACAACACCATTTGCATACATGAGCATACACAAGGCTTACTGAACACCAATGATGTGCAGACTTGACATGAGAGTGGTTCCTGCTTCTCTTTAAAAATGAAGTTTGATTTACTTTATGTAGAGAAGTGACCTGTGCTGTGTGAGATGTCTTGTTTCTTGTGTGCCACAAACAGTTGTTTCTTCTGAGCTCGACTTACTAAAATGGGAAATCCCCATAAGCTGTTAGAACCGTTTTTAAAATGTAGTGCATTTTGCAAAAAGCATTGTGGTGTGTGATTTAGTAACATTCTTGATGAAACGTTTTGACAAGCAGTTTTTCCAATTTCCCATTATTCTTTTTTTTTTTTCATGTTTTACAGGCACCTGAATGGACAGAAGAGGACCTCAGCCAGCTGACAAGAAGTATGGTTAAGTTCCCTGGGGGGACCCCAGGTCGATGGGAAAAGATTGCTCACGAATTGGGTCGATCAGTGACAGATGTGAGTTCACTCAGATTTGCATTGTATGGAGAGTGACAAACCAGAACAAGACAGCCTGTGTAGAAGGCAGACGTATATGGGGTCCGACATTGTGTGTGGAGGAAGGCTGGGATCCTTTTAGGACCTGGAAGTGAACCATTAACTAACTCAGCAAAAAGCAGATGTCTGCTCATCCCCTGCTCCACAATTAACAGCTGTAACTGATCAGCTGGATGGGGGCTTCCAGGCTTGGAAAGCTGAGCTACTGTAACGTCATCACAGGAAAATTATGATAGTTTGGGTGTTTATAGTGACCCTTTCTAACTGTGAGAGAACATTCCAGTGAAATATAATTATATTTCAACTGGATTGTAAATATAGATACACATACATATGTGTATTTACCTATACACAGAGAGGCACAGATTGCTATCGGTATCTCTTACAGGTGGTTTGCATTAATTAAAGTTAAAACTTTTTTAATGATACGAAAGGCAAATTTGTACAAAGTTAATACCTTTTAATTTACCAAGTTATACAATCAGGCAAAGAATAATAACTATAATAACCTGATTGGTTATACCAAAAAGTTTGTGCTAAAACCCTTTTTGTTATCTTCCTAGAAAACCGGGAAAGGAGGGAGTTTTTTACATTTAAAAAACAAAACCTTATATTTGACAATAGTTTTGAGTAGCCATAGTCCATAGATAACTAGTGTTATAGACCTGGAGGGGTTAGGGAAGGCAAAGCTTTACAGAAGGTGGGCACCTTGGAGTTCATTATCTGCTTTCCTCATTTTTATAGCTTAGGGTCAAAGAACTGAATTTGCTCCAGGTTATTCAGCTGGTAGCCAAGGGAGCCTGGATGTGAAGCCCTGGTCTTCTGACTCCCAGTGCAGGCCTCTTTACACTCTGCTTTGTTATACTTTCCAGCTTTCATAGTATTTGTCTTGGGTCTTGATTTAAAACTCAAGGAAAAACCTGGCAAAAAAAAAACAAACCCATCTCGTGGTACATTTGTCCAATTAATCACATACATTTAGAAGTCATTTTCCTGGTAAATGTCCACATTTTGCTTTTGGAAACCAGCGGAAGCTTTTTTCCATTTTGAAGGATAGAAATGAAACTAGATGTTTGGAGAACCAGGTTATGGGGGGGGGGGAATTATACTGGGGGGAGTCAGAGGCCTAGAGGCTTGGGCTTAGAGCCTGTTTCAGCTCCTTGGTTCCTGTATGACTGTGAGCAAGTCATTAACCTCCCTGGACATTGAGTTTTTCCTCTGTACAAAGAGGGGACCTCTTCTAGCATTAAATTTTACAATTCTGTCTTAATATATACTATTTGTGTCATTTTAAAAGTTATAACTGCTCCTCATAAAGAACTAAAGAGACTATATTAGTCTTGAGTTGCATATTATGTTATGTTGAAAGACAAAGGTTTGAAAACATAACAGGATCTATGCTGTGGTAACATTTTTAGGATGTGTCATTTTCTGAGAAAGCACAATTGTCATGAATCAAACTAAAGGATGATGATTCAAAAGAAGACCCTCTCTACTTCTGGCACTGCCACAGGAGGAAAATGGTCTGTTCCTTTTCCAAAATGCACTGTTTGTCCATCTTAAGATAAAGTCATTTCTGGATAAATACCTAATCAAAAACTCCAAAAGAAAATTAGAAGGAATAGAAGGCTTTTTCATGGAAACTTTCACTCTGGAAGTTACTCGGGTGGCTTATGTTTTCTTTGGGAGCCTAGTGTTTGCTAAAAGTTACTGGTTTTTTGAAAAGGCTACAAAGCTGTGGCACTTTTCTCAAAGCGTTGGTTTCCAAGGGTAGAAAATCTTTCATTTTGACTTTGATGGGGTGGAGAAGGGAATAAACATTTATGTGGCACCTACTGTGTGCCAGGCATTGGACTAAGGGCTTTACAGTTATTCCTTCTACATTGTTGGGGTGAAGGGTACAGTGCCCCTATGATCTGGAAAATACATGTAAAAGTTTTTGCCCCCCAACCCCCACCAGAGAAGTCTGAATTTTTTTCTTTTACAGGGTGTTCACAGTACCTTATTGTAAAATTTGGGTTGATATTATACAGGACTATACATATATTTTATGCATTTCTGCGTTTCTAAACTTGTTCTGTGTCACCTGTTGGCCTTTACGTGTTGTCTACAGTTTCCACAAAATTCTCATTTAATTTCTTATGCCGACTCATAATATATCGAAACCACAATGGGGAAAATCACAATGTAGAAGGGAAAACTGTACAAATATTAACTCATTTGACCCTTACAACAACTGGGGGGGATGCAATAATTATCCCCATTTTATAGATGAGAAAACAGAGGCACAGAGAGGTTATGTGATTTGCCCGCAGTCACATAGATACTAAGTATCTGAGGCTGGATATGAACTCTGGTCTTGGTGACTCCAAGTCCAGTGCTCTGTGCACCATGGTGCCCCCAGCTGCCTGATGAAACCAAGTGATGAGCCCTGCAATGTGGTTGAAGGAGAGCTGGATTTGAAGTCAAAGGGCTTTATTTCCTTTGTTTCCCAGAGGACAGCTCGAGGGCATCACAATGCACAGAGCTCTGGACCTAGTGAGTCAGGAAGACCAGAGTTCAGCTCCAACCTCAGACACCTGCTGGCTATGTGACCCTGGACAAGTCACTTCACCTCTGTTTCCCTCAATTCCCTCACTGTAAAATGGGGATAATAATAGCACATACCTTCCAGGGTCGTTGTGAGAATTGAGTAAGATAATGCTTGTAAAGCACTTAACACAGTGCCTGACACATAGGAGGCGCTTAGTAAATGCTGATTCCCTTCTCTGCAAAACGAGAGTTGATAAATTCAGAGATCTCCAGCCCCCTTTCTCAATTCTGAATCCTGACTCTCTTTTACCTTCTCCACCAACACTACACTGTGGCATTTAAACTGATATGAAATGATTTGAATATGGAGTGGTGACTTAGAGGGTGACTTTCCAAAAATCTCACCAGAAGCAAAAAGGCTCTCTCCTTTGTTCGAGAGCAAAGTATAGAGGAACAAGGTGGATCAGAACAAGATAATGAGAATATGTAGATGCATGAAATGTACCTGATACCATTTGGAATGGCTGAGTTATTATGTCAGAGCCTAGTGGGGTAAATACGTGTACTGGGGCAGCCCTGTAGAGCTGCCTGTCTCTTCCTATCTACAGTCATCACGTGATGTTGATCATCCTTGGTCCAGCTTAATGATTCCAACAGTTCCCAAAGAAACCAAACTTGGTGGCTATAGCAGCTGCTTTTTCCTTTCTCTCAGGGAAGGAATCAACTAGGACAGTTTGACATTTTTAAATTAGTTTTTATAGCACCTAGAACATAGCAAACATTTTTAAGGTAGTATAATTGATGGTCCTGAATGTTTATGACACCCCAGATTACCTCTGGGACTTTCTTTGTCATATATGTACTACATATAGCTTTGCTCTGGTAACACTTTTTTCATAGGGGAGAACAGCACAACCCATTCTAATAGCACGAGGAAAATTTAGCTTACTCAGGCCAAAATAGAGTCATAGCTCAAGCTTCTGCATCTTCATGCATACGTCAGCCACATAAAGACGCAAAGGAAAACTAGGGGTTTGGTGTGTGACTTTTAAATCTCAGTGATTCCAGTCAAAATGGGACTGGCATTTTAAATGAAAACTGGAATGACTTGAACGACGACAACAAGAGAAACCATTTTCATCTCTTTGCTTGTGTTATTAATTAGATTTGTTTTCATCAGGCTTTTGATTATGAAAAGGAAGCCAGGTTCGCTTTACTGTAATCACAACTCCTAGCCGCTGACCTTCTTACCTGGACGGTGCTCCCTGTCAGCCTCTGCACATCTGTTCTTTGACCCATTTTCCTTGCTGAAGTTGTAGCTGCAGGCTTCGTTCTCGTTCCTATCCTTGAATGCTTAGAGAAACAATTGACCTTTTAAAAAAAATCATAAATTCTACATTTGGATTGTCAGTGATTTAGTGATTCGGTGATTTGGATTGTCAGTGGATTTATTGTGAAAAACCCATTTTAATCCTCAATTAGGAAGGAGGTTTTAAGTGTATTACTGTCAAATTAACATTGAGTTAGATTGCTAAATTCTAACCCAGATGAATACAAGTAATGTCATTAGCTTTCCTTTTTTTTAATTAAGACAAAGCATAAGTATCTTTTAGCTCTGATATACCTAACCTGATAATGTAATGTGACCAGACAAGACCTACCTTAGTCTGGATAAAATGCTTAAAATGTTAATTTATGCCTTTCAGCAAATAATTTTGGTAACCACAAAGGGTGCTTAAAATTGTAAAAACAACAGAGGAAACAAAAACTGTCTGGCATGCAAAACAGACTTTAATGTGATTATTAACTGCAGGTTTTCCAAATTAAAGGCAGGGAGATCTCAGATTTCCTACTTGGGAAGTCATATCATTCACTTGCCTGAGAGGATGTAAACTGATTCTGCTTCCCTTGGTGACTACTAATCTCTTGCATTTTGGTTGCGATAACAGACTGATAGGGGATTTGTCACCTGCTTGGAAAAGGGTCCAGGTAGGCAGCAAAACAATAGGCCAAATTTTCTAATTAGCATGGGGCCACAGTGTGAGGTAAGAGGTGTGCAGTCAGATAAGCTGCCCCATATGTCAAAGGAAAGATGATAAAATGATTAATTTCCTTTGGACTGTGTAGCTTCAACTGGTGAGAAGAGATTCATTTGGGAAGTCTAAGTTTTATTGGTCTTGAAAATGCATACTTGTATCACCCCCTTAAAAACAAGTTTCATTGGATGTCAGAGACAGAGATGGACCTTTGGGGGGGGGGGCAGAACCGTAGCTATAACCAGTTGGTCAACAAGTTAAGCACCTACTGTGTATCAGGCACTATGGTAGTTACTGGGAATACAAGTACAAACAATGAAACTGTCCCCATTCACAGTGAGATTACATTCTCACTGAGAAAAAGCAAGTATATATTAAAAATGTAGACAGCAAAAATATGAATTTAATAAAGGCATATATTTGTGTGCATATATGTGTGTGTGTGTATACACACACACACACACACACACACAGAAATTAAACATAAGGTATTATGGGAAGGCACACAATAAGAGTTGAGGGTATCAAAAAAAGCTCCGTGCAGAACATGGTATCTAAGCTAGGAAGTGGAGGTAAGAAGAGAATGCATTTCAGGCATGAATGGTAGATTGGGGTCAGGTTGTATAGGCTTTAAAAGCTAAACAGAGGGGGCAGCTAGGTGGCACAGTGGGTAAAGCACTGGTCCTGGACTCAGGAGGACCTGAGTTCAAATCCAGCCTCAGACCCTTGACACTTACTAGCTGTATGACCCTGGGCAAGTCACTTAACCCCAACTGCCTCACCAAAAAAAAAAAATAAATGTTGAGTTTATAATATCTCCAGGACGTGCCAATAGGCAGTTGACAATATGGACCCAAAGCTCAGAGGGAGAGACAGAGAGACTACAAAGGGAAAAAAGAAGAGGGCTCCAGAAAGAACCTTGGGTGATACCCACAGTTAAGGGATTATGTTGTGGGTGATGAGATATATTAAAAACTACCAAGAAAGAAGGGTCAGAGAAGGGAGAGGTGAACCAGAAGAGAGGAGTATCACAAAAACCCAGAAAAGGAATATCCAGGAGAGGGTGGTCACTAGTGTCAAACACAGCAGAGAGGTTGAGAAGAATCCTATCTGGCAATAAGAGAATGCTGCTGACATCAAAGAGAGCAGATTGAGATGAGCTGAGTCAATTAGCCAGATTGCAAAGGGTTCAAGAGTCAGAAGAGAGGAAGTGGAGGCAGTAACTGGAGGCAAGTCTTTCAAAGTCTGGCTGAGAAGAGATGACAGCTTGAGATGGCAGGATCTAGTAAAGGGGTTTTTTGTTCCTTTTTACTTTTAAGGATTGGAGAGACTTGGGCAAATTTGAAAGGAGAAGAAAAGGAAATTAAAAATTATGAAGCAGAGAAAGTTTTCAGAAATTTTCCCTTTATCCTCTAGACCTACGCACCTTCCCACCATGTTGTTCTAGTTTGCTTAGGCTTGTTTCTCCACTATGGCTCGCCACTCCTCATATAGGGCCCCTTCCTATTGACCCCTCAAAAAACAACCTCTTAGCGGGCAGCTAGGTGGCACAGTGGATAAAGCACTGGCCCTGGAGTCAGGAGTACCTGAGTTCAAATCTGGCCTCAGACACTTAACACTAGCTGTGTGACCCTGGACAAGTCACTTAACCCCAATTGCCTCACTTAAAAAACAAACAAAAAACTCTTAGGATGATCAAAACTTACTTTGTATCCCATTGTCTCAGAACCTTGCTGTGTGTCCAGTTAATGTGATAACATTAATCCAAAATGAAATGTTAATGATAATGACATATTTTTTTTGGCTAAACTGGACTGTTCAATATTCAATGAGCATATTTCCTTCTGGCTTTACCCATGGTAGCATAATTGCTGAATAATATATTTGCATTTCAGCAGGCCTTCAGGTGCTAACCCAATAAAAGTAACTATTTTGAAGATTTGGGGAAACTTAGTAGATCAGTGATGGTGATACTTTGGGTATAGGGAGACTATTTAGGGTCTCTTGTTATACTTCAGTGGTATATGTTATCAGGCACTAGATGGGACCTTAGTGTGTGTGTGTGTGTGTGTATATATATATATATATATATATATATATATATATATATTTTAGTGAGGCAATTGGGGTTAAGTGACTTGCCCAGGGTCACACAGCTAGTAAGTGTTAAGTGTCTGAGGCCGGATTTGAACTCAGGTACTCCTGACTCCAGGGCCGGTGCTCTATCCACTGCGCCACCTAGCTGCCCCTGACCTTAGTATATTATTTAATGGCTTTAATACCTTCGAGATCAAACAGAATTTGTCTCTTGGTGATCACATCATCTCCCATGGGTTCCACTATCATCTCTGGGCACGTGACTCCCAGATCTACACAGTCTCTCTGCTGAGCTGTAATTGCACATCACCAACTACCTAGTGGCTCTTTCCTACTGGATGTCTCACAGGAGTCTTGCATGCCATGTGTTCTGGTGAGGATATCATCATCCTGCCCGGCTTTCAGGTTTGCAACCTCAGAACCATCCCTAACTCTTCCCTCTCCTTCACTTCCATAGCGAGTTGATTCCCAAGTCTTGCCCACAATGTTTCTTCCCCTCCATCTGCCTCTCTCCACTCACAGGGCCACCACCCTTGAAAAGCTCCTCCTCTCCTCTCTCCTGCACTTTTTTTTTTTTTGGGTGAGGCAACCGGGGTTAAGTGACTGCCCAGGGTCACACAGCTAGCAATTGTCAAGTGTCTGAGGCCGGACCTGAACTCAGGTCCTCCCGAATCCAGGGCCGGCGCTCCATCCACTGTACCACCCAGCTGCCCCTCTCCTGCACGTTTTTTTTTTTTTTTTAAGTGAGGCAATTGGGGTTAAGTGACTTGCCCAGGGTCACACAGCTAGTAAGTGTTAAGTGTCTGAGGCCGGATTTGAACTCAGGTACTCCTGACTCCAAGGCCAGTGCTCTATCCACTGCACCATCTAGCTGCCCCTTCTCCTGCACTTTTGAAAGAGCCTCCTGACTGTTCTCTCCTCTCTCCCCATGCCATTCACTACACAAATGCTAAAGGCTGTGCCGTGACTCTTCTTGAGAAGTTTCAGGGGTTCCTTTTTTCCAGTGGCTCCTCTCAAACTCCTGACCTATAAAGCTTTGTACCAGCTAATCCCAGTCTAATTAATCATTCCTTATGCTTTCTGGCTACACGGCCCAATCAAGCTGAGCACCTTACTGTTTCCCATGCATTATGCTACATCTCCTGTTTCCATGCTCTTGTACAAGCTTTTCCCTCTGCTTGGAGTTCACGATCTCCTGACCTCTGTTTTGCTTTGCAGCTCAGCTCCTCCTCAGCCTTTCCTGATGAACCTCCTTTTCCCCACCCCTTGCCCAGGCTCACACAGGTAGTAATTATCTGCAGAAAGATTTGAACTTGTTTTCCTGACTAGTGCCCTTCCCCTCAAAATATATACTTTGTATATATTTTGCATTTATTTATCTGTGTTCAAGTTGTTCTCCTCTAATAGAATGTGAACTCCCTGAAGGCAGGCACTATTTTATCTTTATATACCAAGTGCCTAGCACAGTACCTAGGCCATAGTAAGTACTTAGTGTTTGTTAAATGAGTGAATCTCAAAAAGGATATCAGAAGCTGTATATTTATGACATGAAACAATTCTTAATGGTCGATTTAAAACCAAACTGAAGGTGCCTAAGTGATGAGTCATCAAGGAGAACCTAGGGACACCATTGTATTGGTCTAAAGCAAGGATTCTTAATATGTGGAGATGGGGGGGGGGGTCATGGGCCCCTTTTGGAATCTGGTGGAGCCTCTGGATCCTTCTCAGAATAATATTTTTAAGTAATTGAAGAAAACATGAAATTTCCATTAAAGGTTAGAGAAAACGAAGATGTAACTTTTTCCCCCATCCAAGCTCATGGACCTTGTGAAATCTATCCCTAGAATCCCTGGTCGAAGGGTATATCTTTTATTAAGCTTAAGTAACTCGCTTGGGTTTGAAGAAGTCTTCTGATGATTGAGGGCTTGGAAACAAAGAGTTAGGGATTCTGTTTCTGGCCATCAGATGGAGCTAATTCAACGCATGAGGGCTATTAGGGTGTCATGATACCTGTCATTTGAAGTCCATTGGTCTTTGGGAAGATTTCACTGAGATGTACCGGTGGTCATTTGGCTCCTGGGGAAGCTTAAGCTGAAATACTAAAGGGTGAAGAAGTCTAGCCCCCTAGAGGATATAATCAACCCAAATTACTGAGTATGATCCACATTAACTCTCAGGCTGAACAAAGGTATTGGCTGGTCTGAAATGGAAGGGAAGAGATGCCGGGTAGTAGAAGAAGTCAGGGTGTCTCATCCAGTCCGAGAGAGATCCAGGGAACCAAGAAAAATCTCCAAGACTCCAGGGGGTGGGATGGGGGTGGGGAGCTCTGCTGGGAGTCCATGCTCTGAAGCAGGCAAAACAAGGGAGCGGAGCCTGGAAGAGATTATCTCCCACAAGACCTGGAAACACTGTCAGTGCGACTCTATCTTGGACTAGAAACCTGAGCATCTCAGTTGAACAGCTAACCATCGATAGAAGCCTAAAGCAAGGAACAAAAGAGTTGAGGGTTAGAAGTATTGTGCCAAGTAATCTCATACACGGCTAGATTGTAGTTGTTTGAATCAGCAAATCGTGTTCTGTAAACTTGCCCATTCCAATTTTGGTTTTGGTTTTGGTTTTTATTTTCTTAGTTTCTTTTTTTCTTTTTTTGTGAGGCAATTGGGGTTAAGTGACTTGCCCAGGGTCACACAGCTAGTAAGTGTTAAGTGTCTGAGGCCGGATTCGAACTCAGGTACTCCTGAATCCAGGGCCAGTGCTCTATCCAGTGTGCCATCTAGCTGCCCAGTTTCTTTCTTTCTAGCTAAGCTAAGAGGAAAATAATTATTTTTCCCCTAGAAGACATAGGGGAATCAATCCATACTCACATCTGGGTGTTGAATTAGCAATAACTGAACCAGCTCCAGCACCTAGAAGAGCCAAGAGAACTGAGGCAGATAAAAGGAGAACTAGAACTGAAAGAACCAGCACCTTTCTCCCCTTCCTGCCCAGGTTGCTCTCTGAAAAGCCTCCTTTTCCACTTCTCAAAAGAAAGACTCCTTCTCCAAGCTGTCCTGCAGGGTGACTAACAACTTCCAGTGTCAGAGACACATGTGAAGTCTCTACATCAAAATGGCCCTCAGGAGAGTAGTTTAGTCCGACATGTTCTGGATATAATGATGTTGAAAGAAGAGCTTCCTATCTTCCCGTAGGTGGGAACCATGAACTGTGTTGAAACTGAATATCCCTTCAAGAGTCATAGTCACTTCCTGAGAAGAGCGTTTTCTTCCATTCAGCAAACATCACCCCCTGAAGGCAAACTGCCACTTGAAATTGTCCTGGGATAGTTGCACATGATCTCAAGGGCTGGAATTCTTAATCTTGGATCCATGATCTTGTTGGTTTGTTTTTTTAATTAATATAACTTTATTTCAAAATAATTGGTGTCTTGCTTATTTTACTTGAGCACTTAAAAGTATCTTCAGAGAAAAGGTCCATGAGTGTCACCAGACTGCCAAAGGTCAAGTACTCCTGCTCTACAATAATGAGCCTAGAGTCTGGAAGACCTGGGTTCAAATTCTGCCTCATTGGTATTTATTAGCTGTGTGACACTGGGCAAATTGTTTAATTTCTCTGAGTCTCCTCCTCTGTCAGTGGGGATAACCTGTGTGACTATCATATCGCCTCTTTGGGGCTAAGCTTCGTAGCACTTCATAGCATTAAGTTTCAATTATTTTGTTGTTTTGTTCTTTCCACTGTAGTCACTGGGTATTTTTTCCTGTTGCTTCCTTCACTTTGCTTTAGTCTGTATATATCTTTGAATGCTTTTCTATATTCACCATATGCTCACAATGCAGGAACGTTCCGTTATATCCATATGTCACAGTTTGTTTAGCCATTCCCTAAATCCATGATTTGTTTTGTTTTCAGTTCTCTGCTGCTTCAGAAAACTATCACTATCCATTTAGTATAAATGGGACCTTTCTTTTCTTTTTTTAGTGAGGCAGTTGGGGTTAAGTGACTTGCCCAGGGTCACACAGCTAGTAAGTGTTAAGTGTCTGAGGCTGGATTTGAACTCAGGTACTCCTGAATCCAGGGCCGGTGCTTATCCACTGCGCCACCTAGCTGCCCTGGGACCTTTCTTTTTATTCTTGTATTCCTTGGGTGATTTCTGGGTCAATCTTTTTTTTTTCCCCCCATAGTCCCACATTGCTTCCAAGAATGGTTGGACTAATTCACCAATACACAATAGTGTGTTAGTCTTACTGTCTTTCTACTCTATTCATCTTTTATCATCTTTGCCAATTTGCTGGGTATAATGGGTTAGAGTTATTTTTTATTTCCATTAAATAAATAGTATGTTGTAGTAGATAGAGAGCTGACTTTGGAGCCAGGAAGACCTGGGTTCAGGTTCTGCATATCCTGGCTGTGATGCTAAGCAAGAGATATAATAATATTAATAACAACAACAACAATAATATCTCTACAAATATTATCTCATTTGATCCTCACAACCCTGGGAGGTGAATGCTATTATTATCCCCATCTTACAGATGAGGAAACTGAGACAAACAGGAGGTGAAGTGACTTGCCCAGGGTCACACAGCTACTTGCTATCTGAGGCCAGATTTAAATTCAGGTCTTTCTGACTCCAGACCTGGTGCCACCAAGCTGTCTGGTTTAACCTATTAGTGCTCTCAGTGACTCTAGCACTATAAACTGCAGGAAAGATGCTGATCTGCATTGGTGAAGGGAGTTTCCTTCTCTGGGAGTTTCCCCTACCAATGAAATCAGAGATCCATCCCTATCCCTTGTGCCTATTTCACTTAGTGATTCTAAATCACATTATGATTGCTCTAAGCAATCATTTCTATACTTTTCATAGCTTGTGATTTTTCGGAGAGCTGCTTATACATGTTATTCCCTTAACTACTACTATGTATCCATCGTGGAAAAGCTTTTGATATTTTTTTATTTCCATTAGTCCTCTAGATAACTTGGATATCAGACCTTCAACACATATATTTAATGCATTTTTTCCTCTAATTGATCACTTTCCTTCTCCTAATTACATTCATTTTATTTGTGCAAAAGCTTTTGTTTTGTGCATTCGAAGTAATTTTATCTTTTGTGATTCTTTCTATACCTTCTTTTGTTAGAAATTATCCCCTTAACTGTAATTATGAAAAACACCTAATTTTTTTATGATACAAATTTTACTATTCATGTCCAAGATTCATTTTTAGCTTATTAGATATAAGGTATAAGACTTTGGTCCAAACCTAATTTCTGCCAAACTAGGTTCCAGTTTTCTCAACAAATATGATCAAATAGGATATTCTTCTTCAAGTAATTTATGTTCTCTTGCAAATAAAATATTTGAGTGTTAAAAGCACAGCTGAAGTAAACTATATTTGATTAATGCATTTGTAGCCTATATTTGATTAGTATATTACAATTCCATAGTTTTCCCTACCCAGTTCACCTGGTTGCCAACTCTCTCATGATGAGATTCTGAGATCCATCATGTCTTTATGACTAAGACTCACACATCATGGGCTTTTAGTATTCAATTAAAATTCATCCTGTAAGCCACTGAATACATATGTAGCCTGCTTTAATTCATACTATAATCTATCATATAGAATGGGATGTTGAAGGGGTTTTATATATATATTTGGGGGGGGGGTCAGGGCAAGGAGGGTTAAGTGACTTGCCCAGGGTCACACAGCTAGTTAAGTGTCAAGTGTCTGAGGCTGGATCTGAACTCAGGTCCTCCTGAATCCAAGGCCAGTGCTTTATCCACTGCGCCACCTAGCTGCCCCTCCTGAAGGAGTTATATTATAAAAGTATCATTCTTAGTATTCTAAGTATAACCCTTTTCTTGTAGTTTATAACAGGCTTTTACTCCATTTTCCTCCTTTCCTATTATTTTCTTAACACCTTTAGCTATGTCTAGCAGAGAGATGGAGCCATTCAACCATCAAGAGTTCTTGATGTATGACATTAATGCTTTCTTGTTGCCTTTAGAATTGTCTCCTTAGGCTGAAGACTAAACTAAGAAGAGGGAGCCTGAAAGAACTGATCCTTTGAGAAGTCTTCATTGGTTATTGAGCTAGAGAAAGTTCATGCTGACCATTTTACACAATAACTACATTACGCTCCGTGATTGTTGTTCATTATCCAGATAAAAGCAATGCTTTCCATCTTCCTTAGTGTTTTGATGCTATTTTGTGGCTATTTCTCCAGCTTCCAGGAAAAAAAATGTGAAAGACAAGGTTTTATTACATATGATTTCTAGGCCAATCCAACCAACATCCATGGAATTTGGTATAAGACCACAGACCCAAGGACTGGGAAAAAATGTACCTTAGAACTAAAAGAACTGTGGTAGTAGGAAGGTAAGGAAGCCTAATGGTCCAGTACCTGGGCCTTTTCCTTTGGGAAGTGACTAGTCTTCACTGCCATCTGCTGTGTCGTTATTTATATAATTAAAGGCGAGAAATTTGGGTGACAACTGGGAAGTTGTTGTTTAGCCATTTGGGTGGCCTAATGGGCTAAAATAAAATCTTCAGAATTAACCCCCAGCATAAATGTTACAAAAGGTTTTATCCATGAAGTAGCAAATAAGAACCTTTCTATCCCTACCACAGGCTACAAGTAAGAAGGTTTTAGTACCCTATTATTAGTGGTAAAGAGACGGCATTATATGTGTAAAAGTTTACAGGTCTGGAAGTCAGGAGACCTGAGATCAGTTCCTGGCACTGGCACTCAACAGTCTGAACTTGACAAGGCCCTTAAACTCTGTGCCTCAGTTTCTTCATCTGTAAAATGTGGGGGGTTGGCATGATTTCTGAGGTCTCTTCCAGCACAAAAATTACATGACTCCTCGGTGTTTTCTATTTTGTGTGGCAATGTCTTCTGCTCCTTCTAGTGAGGCAGATTATCCAGAGAGAAGTTTTAGAAAGATTGAAGACATATTAAGAACATGAACAACACACTGTTTCCCACCAGGCAGACCTGTTTGAGTGCTCTATTTAATGTTCAGGTAACAAATTGCAATTTGGATTTGAAAGCAAAAACATTAATTCTCAGCAAGTGGTAAGTGCTAAGTTCGAAAAGAAAATTAGCCAAAAATAAATATGAGCAAATGAGAGTAATGAACTTCACAGTTGCATAATTTTCATTATCAGCTTAGGAGTTAAAATATCACCACTATTCTAGGATGAGTTTGAAAATTGCGATGCACGGATCATTGTTATCAGCCACTCCAGGCTATATCAGGGGAAGAGGAATGGAAGTATATGTTTTGTTTTGGCACATTCCATTTCCTATTGATTTTCTTAAAGATCTCTAGACCTGGGGGGAGCAGATTCTAGAGCCTTTGTTTCTCCTTAACCATTATCCATAATTCCTAAGTAGGTTGTAAGTTCTTGATTTCAAGAAATCTTTAAGAAAGGGGTTGGCTGATTCCCCAACTAATAAATGGCCAATAATATGAACAGGCACATTCTTTAAAGGAAGAGATCAAAGCTATCAAGAGTCATATAAAAAGTACTTTAAATCAGTAGTGTCAAACTCTGTAAGTCCAAATTATGTTGTACTGAATATTTTTTAAAAATACTTCCCAATTATATTTTCCTCTGGTTCAGACAGCATTGAGGAGTTTTTCAGACAAATGAGGTCAAGTTTGATGCCTCTGCTCTAAATCACTAATAATTAGAGAAATGCAAATTAAAACAACTCTGAGGTTCAACCTCACACCCATCAGATAAGCAAAGTTAGCAAAAATGGGAAATGACAAATGCCTTTGGGGAAATAGGCACATTAATGCTCTGTTGGTGGAGCTGTGAACTGGTCTAGCCATTCTGGAAAACATTCAATGGAGAATGATGTCCTAAAAGTTATTAAACTTTGCATGCCCTTTAGCCCAGCAATACCACTACTACATTTGTATCACAAAGATTAAAAAAAAAAAATTGAAATGGGGTGGAGCCAAGATGGCAGAGGAAAGGCCTGAGCTCTCCCCAAGACCCTTCCAAATACCTTCAAATAATGTCGTAAGACAATTCCTGAAGCAGCAGAACACACAAAAAGACAGGATGAAATAATTTTCTATCCAAAGACAACTTAGAAGGTTGGCAGGAAAGGTCTCTTTTACCAGGGTGAGATTGGAGCACAGATCCAGCCCCAGAAAACCAGGAGCAGGCCTTGGGAGCCTCTGAATCAGCAGTGGCAGCAACTGCTTCTGGAACTCAGCCCACAGATGGGAAGGGGGTCAAACAACTGGCCAGAAGGAGATTACAGGGATCTCTTTGCTAGCACTGAGGCAGGACTCTGTTGTTTTGCCCATGCTCAGATCCAGGTTACAGTCTTGGGGCAGTCCCAGGCCAGGGGGGAGCACAAGCACATAAGAGCTTGCAGCTACAGTGGAGTGGGACTCTGGTCATAGTTCCAAGGCAGAAGAGCAGGTCTGTGGTGTTTTGCAGACCAGAGCCCAGGCCAGGAGAGTGGTAAACATACCTCTCCTTAATCATACCACCTTGGGAGAACTAAAAACTTACAAATACCTAGAAGTATCTCTGAAAACAGCTGCACAAACCCCCTGAAGCTTTGGACAGTGCACCCTCCACCCTGGAAGCAGGGCCCCACTTTAACAAAGAGTTAAAAGTCAAGCAATAGGCTAGGAAAATGAGCAAACAGAAAAAAAAAATGCTGACCATAGACAGTTTCTATGTGACAAGGAAGATCAAAATACACCTTCAAAAGAAGATAACAAAATCAAAGCTCCTACAGCCAAAGATTCTGAGAAAAATATGAATTGGTCTCAGGCCATAGAAGGGCTCAAAAGGACTTTGAAAATAAAGTAAGAGAGGTAGAGGAAAATATGGAAAGAGAAATGAGAGTGATGCAAGAAAATCATGAAAAAAAAAATCAACAGTTTGGAAAAGGAGACACCAAAAAAACACTGAAGAAAATAACACCTTAAAAAACAGACTTGGCCAAATGATAAAAGAGGTACAAAAAGCCAATGAGGAAAAGAATGCCTTGAAAAGGCAAATTGGCCAAATGGAAAAAGAAGCACAAAAGTTCACTGAAAAAAAATTCCCTAAAAATTAGGATTGAGCAAATGGAAGCTAATGATTTTATGAGAAATCAAGAAACAATAAAGCAAAACCAAAAGAATGAAAAAATAGAAGGTAATGTGAAATATCTCATTGGAAAAACAAGTGACTTGGAAAGTAGATCCAGGAGAGATCATTTGAAAATTACTGGGCTACCTGAATGAAATCCATGGTCAAAAAAATAGCCTAGACATCATCTTCCAAGAAATTGTCAGGGAAAATTGCCCTGATATTCTTTTTTTTTTTTTTTAGTGAGGCAATTGGGGTTAAGTGACTTGCCCAGGGTCACACAGCTAGTAAGTGTTAAGTGTCTGAGGCTGGATTTGAACTCAGGTCCTCCTGACTCCAGGGCCGGTGCTCTATCCACTGCGCCACCTAGCTGCCCCGCCCTGATATTCTAAAACCAAAAGGTAAAATAGAAATTGAAAGAATCCACTGATCACCTCCTGAAAGAGATGCTAAAATGAAAACTCCCAGGAATATTATAGCCAGAGCTCCCAGGTCAAGGAGAAAAGACTGCAAGCAGCCAGAAAGAAACAATTCAAGTATTGTGGAGCTACAGTCAGGATAACAAGATTTAGCCGCTTCTACACTAAAAGATCAGAGGGCTTGGAATATGATATTCTGGCGGGCAAAGGAACTGGGATTACAACCAAGAATCATCTACCTGGAAAAACTGATTATAATCCTTCAGGGGAAAAATATGAATTCAATGAAAAAGAGGACTTTAAGACATTCTTGATGCAAAGACTTTAGCTGAATAGAAAATCTGACTTTCAAATACAAGACTCTAGAGAAGCATAAAAAGGTAAACAAGAAAAAGAAACCATAAGGGATATTAAAAGGTTAAACTGTTTACATTCCTACAAGGGAAGATGATACTTATAACTCATAAGAACCTTCTCATTATTAGGGCAGGTGGATGGAGTATATCTAGACAGAGGGCACAGGTGTGAATTGAATATGAAAAGATGATATCTTTAAAAAAATTAAATTAAGGGGTGAGAGAGGAATGCACTGGGAGAAGGGGAAAGGAAGAGGTGGAATGGGTAAAATATTTCACATAAAAAGCAAGAAAAAGCCTGTGGAGGGGGCAGCTAGGTGGCGCAGTGGATAAAGCACTGGCCCTGGATTCAGGAGGACCTGAGTTCAAATTCGGCCTCAGACACTTAACACTTACTAGCTGTGTGACCCTGGACAAGTCACTTAACCCCCCCATTGCCTCACCCAAAATAAATAAATGAATGAATGAATGAGTAAATAAATAAATGAAAAAATGAAAAAAAAAGGCTTGTAGAGGGGGAGATGGTAGAGGTGCTAGGGAATGAGTAAACCTTACTGTCATCAGAATTGGCTCAAAGAGAAAATAATATTCACACTCAATTGAGTATAGTAATCTATCTTACCCTGCAGGTAGGAGAGGAAGGGGATAAGAGGTGGGGAGGAGGTGATAGAAGGGAGGGCAGATTGGGGAAGGGGGCAGTTGGAATCAAAACACCTTTGAGGAGGGAAAGGGTGAAAGAAGATAGAAAATAGAGTAAATGACATGGGGACCGAGTAGGATGGAGGGAAATTCAGTTAGCAACAGTAACTGAGAAATGAAGAGCAGGATGCTCTCAGAAAAACCTGGAAAGAATTACATGAGCTGATCCAAAGTGAGATATACTGTATACAAAGTAATAGCAATATTATAAGATGATCAGTTGATCCACGACAACTCTGAAGGACTTTTTTTTTTTCTTTCAACAAACATTTTCCATTTACATGTAACGGTAGTTTTCAACATTCATTTTCATAAGATTTAGAGTTCTAAATTTTTCTCCCTCTCTCCCTCCCTTTCCTCCCCCCTCCACAAGATCGAAATCAGGTTATATATGTACAATCCACAAGTGTTCTTATTATCAGTTCTTTCTATAGGGGTGCATAGTAAGCTTCCTCATTAGTTCCTTGGGATTGTCTTGGATCCTTGCACTGCTGAGAGTAGTTATATCATTCACAATTACTCATTGAACAATACTGCTGTCACTACGCACAATGTCCTCTCAGCTCTGCTCACTTCACTATACATCAATGTTCATTATTAGTCTTTCAAGGTTTTTTGGGGATCATCCTGTTTGTCATTTCCTGTAGCACAAGTCCATTCCACTACAATCATATAACACAGCTTTTTCCATCATTCCTCAATTGATGGACATTCCCTTGATTCTCAATTCTTAGCCTCCACCAAGAGTTGCTATAAATATTTTTGTACAATTTTTCCGCCTTTTCTCTTTTTCATAATTACTATTGTTAACTGTTTCCCTTCCATCCTATTCCCTTCCCCATGATATTTATTCTATTATCCATCTTCTTTCATCCTGTCACTCTTCAAAAGGGATTTGCTTCTGTCTGTCCCCTCCCCCACTCTGCCCTTCCTTCTTTTGCCCCTCTCTCTTTATCCCTTTCCCCTCCTATTTTCCTGCAGGGTTATAGAGATTACTCCACCCAATTGAGTGTGTACATTATTCCCTCCTTGAGCCAATTCTAATGAGATTGAGGTCTTTGAGCCAATTTTGATGAGTGTTAGGCTCATTTACTGCCCAGATTAAATAGATTACTCCACCCAGTTGGGTGTGTCTATTAGTCCCTCCTTGAGGCAGCTCTGATGAGTTTAAGATCTTTGAGCCTTTTCTGAAGAGTGTAAAATTCATTTACTGCCCTGCTCCTCTGAAGGACTTTTAAAAAATGTGATCCATCTCCAGAGAAAGAACTGATGGTGTCTGAATACAGATTGAAGCATATTTTTGAAGTTTCTTTTTCTTAAGTTTTTTTGTGTCTGTTTTCTTTTACAACCTGACTAATGTGTAACTGTTTTGCATGACTACACATGTATAACTTATATTGAATTACTTGGGTTCTTGGTGGGGGTGGGGGAAGGAAGAGAATTTGGAACACAAAGTTTTTTAGATGGATGTTAAAATTGTTTTTACGTGTAATTGGGGGGAAATAAAATTCTAAATAAATGAAAAAAATTGAAAAAGAACACATGTACAGAAATATTTATAGCACCTTTGTTGCAATGTCAAAGAATTATAAACTAAAGACATCCCTTTAAGTGGGGGGATGGCTGAACGAGTTATGGTAGATGTATGTGATCGAATACTGTTGTGCTGTAAAGAAATGATGAAGGGGGTGGTTTCAGAAACCTTGTGTGAGCAGATGCCACATCTCTCCATAATTTTCACAAGAATAGCATTAGATATTTATCAAGTATTTTCCTAAAAATCTAAGTAAACTGTATCTACCACATTCCACTGCTCTACCAGTTTAGTATCCTTGTCAAAAATGGACATCTTATTAGTGTGACATGACCTATTCTTGATGAAGCCAAGCTAGCACTTGGCGCTGCTCACTTTCTTCTAGAGTTGTAC
Organism: Dromiciops gliroides; assembly: GCF_019393635.1. Lineage (NCBI taxonomy): Eukaryota > Metazoa > Chordata > Mammalia > Microbiotheria > Microbiotheriidae > Dromiciops > Dromiciops gliroides. The sequence continues at coordinate 59,848,010 of NC_057865.1, read as the reverse complement.
TCTTTTTTTTTTTTTTTTTTGCTAGGCAATTGGGGTTAAGTGACTTGCCCAGGGTCACACAGCTAGTAAGTGTTAAGTGTCTGAGGCCGAATTTGAACTCAGGTCCTCCTGAATCCAGGGCCAGTGCTCTATCCACTGCGCCACCTAGCTGCCCCCTGCTCGCTTTCTTCTAGAACTTTGCCAAGGATTGAAGTCATGCTCCCTGATCTGTAGTTTGCAGATTCTATTCTATTATCTTTTGGGGAAATTGGAACATGCTCTGGAGAAGGCAGAATGTTCCACTGCATGTACTTCTTCAGGGCCAGAGTTCTTTGAATTCATCAAGGGCAGCTTAATGCTCTCATCTCCTTGCTTATAGTCACTAGCCATTTTTGTTCATTCCTTTCCAGGCCAGAGGTCATCCTCCTTAACAGAGAAAACAGACAATTATTGAACAGTTCTGCCTTCTCTCACTTGTCAGCTATATTTCATTCACCCCAAAGTGATCCTTCTCTTTCCCTAATATAGTTTTAAGAAACTTTCTGTTGTCTTAGCTCACCTCATTCTGAGCTTTAATTCCTTACACCATTCTTCTTGTATTCAACCACACTTTTATGTTCTTCTTCCATCTCCCATCTCCATGCCTTTGCACTGGCTATCCCCATACCTAGAATGCCCTCCTCCTTCCCTCTTCTACCTCATAAAATCCCTCACTTCTTTCAAAATTCGTATCAAACACCAATTTCCACATGAAGCCATCTCTTAGCAAGTATTTTTACATCTACTGTGTATCTACTAATATGTTAGACCATGGTAGGGATTGTAGGAGATAGTTTAAAAAAAAAAGTATTCTTTTGCATCAAGGAAACTTAGAAGCCATCTCCAGCTTTCTGAGACTGTGTTAGGAAAACAATTGGGACACTAGATGGGGTAGGAGCTAAAGGAGTAGCCCCAACCATTGCCTGCTGTAAGTTAAACAAATGAGTATTTTTAAGCAAAAAAAAAAGATTTTAGATATTTAGGAAGACTGCATAGCATAGTTTCTTTTCCCACATTCCTCCATTGAATCTATCTTTTACTACCTTTGCCAATTTAATGAGTATGAGCTGATGATAAAATTGTGTTGATATGAATTGTTAGGGATTTGAGCACCATTTTTAGATGGTGGCTCATAATTTGTGAACTGTATGTCCCTATCTTTTAACCACTTATCTATTGAGTAATGGCTCTTGATAAAATAGATTTATATCTCTTCCCTATAAATTTTGAATGTTAGACTTTTATCAGAAATCTTCCTTGCAAAGATTTCCCCCATCCATATCTTTCCTTTTTATTCTAGCTGCATTTATCTTTATTTGTGCAAAAGCTTTTTTACTTTTTAAATAATGGTAGTAAACTATCTTGTTTCTCATAATCTGTCTTGACCATTTATAATTCATACTCTTTCCAACAATGTGAGATGTATTATTCTTACTGCTTTTGTAATGTAATAATTTTACTTTCATAAGACATAAGACCTTAGCTAGAAAATTATCATGGAACTTCAGGGTGCTACATAAAAATATCTGTACACGTTTATGTCTTTTTTCACTGTCTTATTGATGATTTTAGGATTTTTATGTCATTTTTGCTTCCTAATAACTTCCCCCTTCACTACAATCCTCCCTTGTAACAAAGCACAGTTACATAAAACGAGCCTACCCATTGTCCATGTCTGACAAAATGTATCTCATTCCATCACAATAGTCTACAACCTTTCTACCCAGAGTAAGTAGATATACTTCCTCATTCAGTCCCTTGGGATCAATTAATTGATCCAAATTCTTTGCATCCCCTGTGCCAAGTACAGCGAAATTATATAGCATGTGATAGTATCATATAATATACATGGTGCTGGATAAACATTGAGTAAATGTATGGACACAGCAAGCTTTAGAGAGTCAACATATCACTGATAAGACAGGAAGAGAAGTCTAAAACTAGAGTTGACATGGTTCTAGATGTGGTGGAAAGATGGATCAGTGGAACAGAGCAGAGATAAAATACACAGTAGTAAATGATTGTAGTAACCTTGTGTTTGAGAAATGTAAAGATTTAAGCTTTGGGGATAAGAATTCACTATTTGGTTTAAAAAAAGAATTGTTGGGAAAACTGGAAAGCAGTCTGGCAGAAATCAGGTATAGACCAATACCTTATACCATTTACCAAGATATGGTCAAAATGGATACATGACCTAGACATAAAGGGAGATAGCATAAATAAATTAGAAGAACATGAACCATATTACCTATAAGAACAATGGATAGGAGAATTTATGAATAAACAAGAGATAGAGAGCATTGTGTGATGTAAAGTGGATAATTTTGATTGTTAAATCAAAGAGGCTTTCTACAAATAAAACGAATGTAATCAAGATTAGAAGGAAAGCAAAAAATGGGGGAAAATATTTTATAGACAATTTCTCAAGTAAATGTCAATATGACAAATATGACAATATCAAATATATTTGTCAATAATTGACAAATAATGTCACTATAATCTTAAATAAATGTATTTGTCAAATATGTAGAGAACTCTATCAAATTTATAAGAATATGACTCGGGGCACCTAGGTGGTACAGTGGATAAAACACCAGCCCTGGATTCAGGAGGACCTGAGTTCAAATTCGGCCTCAGACATTTGACACTAGCCGTGTGACCCTGGGCAAGTCACTTAACCCTCATTGCCCTGCAAAACAAATTAAATTAAATTAAAAAAAAAAGAATATGACTCATTTCCTCAGTTGATAAATAGTCAAAGGATATAAAAGGGTAGTTTTTGGAAGAAGTCAGAGCTATATATAGTCAAATGAAAAAATGCTCTAAATCCTTATTTATTAGAGAAAAGCAAATTAAAACAACTTTGAGATATCACATACCTATCATATTTGTTCAAATGATAGAAGAAGAAAATGACAAATGTTGGAGGAGATGTGGAACTGAACTGTTGTTGGAACTATGAACTAATCCAACCATTTTGGAGAACAATCTGGAATTATGCCCAAAGAGTTATAAAATTGTGTATACTCTTTGGCGCAGTATTAACACTATTAGGTCTGTTTCACAAGGTGATCAGGGGAGAAGGAAAATAACCTACATTTTCTAATATTTATAGCAGCTTCCTTTGTGGTGGCAAAGAACTGGACAGTGAGGGGATGCCCATCAATTGGGGAATAGCTAAACAAGTTGTAGTATATGATTGTGTGTGTGTGTGTATATATATGTACGTGGTTGTGTGTACAGACAGATGTCAAATGGTGACCTTTGCTAGTTCAGGGGTACAAAGGGAGGGAGACATCTTGGAGCTTGAAATGTAACACAAAATAATTTTAAAAAGAAACTAGGCATAGTGATAGATATGTCCTGGGGGGGGGGGAATAAAGCATTGAATTTTCAGTTATTTAGCCACTTAATCTGGGGACTGCCCAATCTGTCTAGAGGCATCATTATTTCTCTGATAATACCATACCTGTCTCTGAACCAAAATGAAAGACTTGACCATCATTGTCTATGTACATGGCCTCTACTGAGATAAGGGTTAATTTGAAGACAGAGAAATTCTACAGAAATATGAATTGGTCATCATTATAAAATAACTGATATTTCTATGAGACTTTAATATTTTATAAATTTCTCTCCCTTGCATCTCATAATAATCACATATGGTAGGTTATACAAGTGTTATCACCATTTTACAGAAAGGAAACTGAGGTTCAGAGATATTAAGTGGAAGATACTGTGCTAAGGGCTAAGGATAGAAAAAGAGGCACAAGACAGTTCCAGCAAGTAGCTGATTGTCAGAGGGAATGGCTATTTTAGTGGCGATGCTGAGATTCATAGGTAAATCTTTGAAGTGCGAGAGCTAAGAAAGCTGTACAAGAAGACAAGTGCTAGCTTTTGCCTTCCCAAGAAATAAAAATATAGAGAGCACTTAGATGAAAAGAGGAGCCTCTGATGTGTTCTGTCTCTTATGGTGGCTCTGAAGAATATTTCAGATTACTACAGCTGTGTAGTGCTGAGCACTGGCCAAACCATCCCTCAACCTACTCCAAACACTCTCATCACTAGAAGTCCTCAAATCAATTCTGTGGCTCTGTGAGAAGCCTTGTTGGTGATACCATTCCCAGAAGCCTTATTATACTCAAGTGTTTATGTATGAACACCAAACAACTCTCTGAGATGCCAGGTTTTTTGTTGTTGTTTTTTTAAAAAAATCATTGGGACTAGTTCACTGAAAGTACTTTGCAGCTCCTTATATAAAAGAAAAAAGGAATTAATATAGAAGTCTGAATCATGACTTTTAGGTGAAAACGAGATGCAAATAAATAATGGTTGATGAGGTATGGGGGCAAAAGATATTTTGGCTTAGGCAAATGGACATCAAACTAAGAGTTTGTATGCATCTTTAGTGAGAGTCTAGGTGTTGAGGCTAGAAGACACTCAGTCAGGATTTTGGAAGATTAAATCTAAGCCTAGATGGACCAGATTTGCAATTAGCCAAGGACCTATTGGCAGATTTATTCAAGTCCGCAAACATTTTGTTTTGTTGGTTTTTATCCCGTCTTTATTTTGTATTTTTTTTTTAATTCTCTCCATTTCTCTCCCCACCCCACCATACATTGAGAAGGGAAAAAAAAAAAAACCAGACTGTTACAAATATGTATAGTTGTGCAAAATAAATTCCCATATTAGCCATGTCCCCCCCAAAAAAGAGAAAAAAGAAAGAAAAGATTCTTTGTTCTGCCCTCTGAGTCAGTCTGGAGGTGAAGAACATGTTTCATCTTGAGTCCTCTGCTTGGTCATTATCAACAAACATTTTTACACATTTGCTATAAGCTGGGAACCATGGTAAGCACTGCGGTTAGAGACAAAAACTGAAAAAAGTGTCTTGAGAGTTTGCATTCTCTAGGAGGGATACAGTATGTCAATGGATACATAAGATAATTTGAGGAATCAATCAGAGAGAATTCATTAAATATTCACTACGGATAGGAATAGATACATATGTATATTATAGAAATAAAAAATAAGTCCCTGTTCTCAAGGACTGTAGTCCTCCAGAAGTTTCCATTCTAATGCAGACAGTGTAGAAAGAATGTGGTGGAAAATGTCCTCCACGTGTCGGATCTGAATGCAGATTGAATCATACAGTTTCTGCTGGCTTTTTGTTGTTGTTGTTTTTCTTTTCTGAGGTTTTTCCCTTTTGTTCTGATTCTTCTTTCACAAGACTAATGTGGAAAAATGTTTAATGTGATTGTACACATATAACCTATATGACATTGCTTTCTGTCTTGGGGAGGGGGGAGGGAAGGAAAAAAATTTGGAACTCAAAATGTTATAAAAAAACAAATGTTGAAATGTTGAAAACTATCTTTACATGTAACTGGAAGAAAAATAAACTACCATTAAGATTGGAAAAAAGAAAGAGAGAGGAGGGTGTGGAAGGAAGGAAGGATAAATGAATGAATACCTACAGGATATATACAGAGTAGATGGAGGAGAACCTGGGAGAGGAAAGAGAAAGTGCTAACAGCGTAACTCGGGAAGACTTCATGGTAGAGGTAGTCCCTGAGCTGAGCCTTAGAGGAAACTAGACAAGATTTCATTTGGGCCATCAAGGCTTCCTCTATGAACTTATTGCCATCTCCCTGGTAAAGAGCAGACCAAAATGACTGAGGATGCACACTCACATACTCCGTATCTATCACTAGTTCAGTTTGTGAGACGTAACTGTTGATTGCTTGGAAACTGCAGCAAATCCCAGACCATCCTTGTGCGTCATGCCCTCAGAGGACATTCTTCCTGCAAGGCATCAGGCAAAAACGGCTACAATGGAGCCCTTGGAAAAGGGTCTCAGCAGAAGCCCACAGTCTGGAGGAGGCCCTTCCTGATCACCCAGAATTCCAGTGCCTTCCCTCTCTGGACAATCTTTCATCCCGCCTGTCCAGATCTTGTTTTCACAGAGTTTCTTCTTGCTGGCTCCCCCCTTAGACTGTGAGCTCCTGTATGGTGGAGACTATCTTGCCCCTTTCTTTGTAACCCCAGCACTTAGCACAGGGCCTGACTCAGGAAGAGCAATTCAGTAAACGGGAGCTCATTAGCAAACACATCATTTGCAGATGCTCTTTGTTCTGAATCGTGGAAATGACTTTTCAGCCATATCCATCTTACACCTGCTGCAATGTACATTGCTGACAGCTCTCTCTCTGATTTCTTTATTTCCATGCTGAAAACTATGTCTTGGGGCCTTACTAGTACATAGCAAAATTGTCAAGAGTCTAAACTTAAGCACAACTTTGTATGTGATTATTCTCCAGCAGAATGTCTCCTTGGCACAAAGCATCATGCATGCTGCAGCCAAAGCTAACCTAAATCTTTTTTCCCCTCTGATCCCGTCCTCTCTGAAGACAGAGGAAAGTGATCTTTGTCTGCTCTGAAACATGTGCCCGCACTTGTAGCTTTCTCCACCTTGGACAAAAATACGCCTCTTTCCAAATTTCATTTCCCTGCTCCTTCTAGAACTGAGACAAAGCAAACAGGGGGAAAAGTGTAATTTGAATAAAAATGTCACTTCAGAAAGTAGCTAATTATGTTACTGTTCTACTGGACATTTTAGTTTAAAAGTTTAGCTTAGGGGCAGCTAGGTGGCACACTGGATAGAGCACCGGCCTTGGAGTCAGGAAGACCTGAGTTCAAATCCGACCTCAGACACTTTAACACTTACTAGCTGTGTGACCCTGGGGCAAGTCACTTAACCCCAATTGCTTCACTAAAAAAAAAAAAAAAGGTTTAGCTTAAATCTTGGGGGCTATAGGGGGTGGGGGATCCAGACCTGGGTTACCCCTGGGAATGTGGTGTAACGTGCTCCTGGTGAGGACTTTTTTTCTCCCACCATGGCATACCGGTCTTGGAGAGGTATTCTGAGCACAGCAGGTTAAGTGACCTGCCCAGACCCACCCAGCCAATGGCAGAGGCATAGCCTGGACCCAGTTCTTCTAACAGCAGACAGAGGTCCTTGTCCATCCATCAGGCCCTTGTGCTTTCTTTCCAACTTACTGTGCAGGCTGCCGTGTCGGTCTGATGTTTTAGGATTTCTTTGGAGATGTCCAGGATGTCTCATCCTTCTCTATTTCCCACTTCCTCTCTATTATTATTCTGAATGGCCTGCATCCCAACTACTTAGGCAGCCTAGGACTCAATTTTTTTTTCTTTTTCCTCTATGCTTTTTGATGGGAGGAAACATGCTTTTGGACTGATTTAGGGTTTGCTTTTTGGAGGTAGAAGGAAGAGAAAAGGAGTAAATATGGAGCATCTTTGGTTTGTATATTTTTTAAATGATGTTTCACTTTTAGAAAGTGACTTGTTTATAAAAATGTAAACTGGTGCATTGAAAGAATGCAATATCAAGGGGAAATACCTGAATTCCAATCCTGTCTTTGTCACTCACTAGCTGAGTGGCTTTGGATAGGTCATTTTGCCACAGTGAGCCTCTTTCCTCACACATGAACAGGACAGGTGGAACTCTCTAAAGTTGTCAAAATCTACAGTTCTATAAAAACCTTTGAAATCTCATTGACTTATGGACAAACACAGATGCAGTCTGATGCATCCTGGGTCTGAATTTTAAACTCCAGTTCCAACACTCAACCATTTCAACTGAGACATTTTACTTTTGTGTTTTTAAACAGGTGACAATGAAAGCCAAGCAGCTGAAGGATTCGGTGACGTGTGCCCCAGGTGTGTGTTATTATCATATCATATTCGCTGACAACTAAATAATACATCCCTTTCTCATTAAGGTCTTAATAGGAAGGGGTGTTCAGGGACAGGGATTCCATGCCCAACTTTGGGCATAGCTTCCATCAGGAAAACACATTTTAAAAAAGAAATGTTACAGTACCTGTAAAATTCATGGAAAGAAGTATCTCTTTCTCCATAGTAAACAACAGGGCATAAGAGAATTGGTAAGGTCTTGGGGGATGCTTGGGAGAGTTAATGCCTCTGGGTCTGTGACTTCTGTCTCAGGTGATCCTCTGAAAGGTCAAACACAAGACCCACAGCGCTCTGGAGTGGGGCCCAGTTTAAAATGAAATTGGAAAATGGCAAAAAATTTTAAAAATACAACAGGAGGGGGTGGCTAGGTGGCGCAGTGGATAAAGCACCGGCCCTGGATTCAGGAGTTCCTGAGTTCAAATCCGGCCTCAGACACTTGACACTTACTGGCTGTGTGACCTTGGGCAAGTCACTTAACCCCCATTGCCCCGCAAAACAAAACAAAAAAATACAACAGGACATGGGGCAGCTAGGTGGCACGATGAATGGAGCACTGGCCCTGGATTCAGGAGGACCTGAGTTCAAATCCAGTCTCAGACACTTGACACTTACTAGCTGCGTGACCCTGGGCAAGTCACTTAACCCCAATTCTCCCCCCCCACACACACACACACACAAAATACAACAGAACATAGATAATGTCAGGGGCAGCTAGGTGGCGCAATGGATAAATCACCAGCCCTGGATTCAGGAGGACTTGAGTTCAAATCCAGCCTCAGACACTTGACACTTACTAGCTGCGTGACCCTGGGCAAGTCACTTAACCCTCATTGCCCTGCAAAAAAAACAAAAAACAAAACAGATTGAATATAGATCATGTCAATGTATGGTTTTCTATAAGGCCCAGAGGGATCCTTATGTACACTTTAGAGACCCCCTGGTCTGCAGCAGGACTTCGTTATGCTGGCCAGAGGGCCTCCCTGTCAGAGGCAAGGCTCCTGGGGAAAGGTGAGGAAGGGCGGCTCTGCTGGTGCCAGCTTCACCCTCTGGAAAATGATCTACGCCTAACTACCTCATCCGCCCAATAAATAAAAGGACCTTGGCCAGCAGGATTAAGCAGTCTGGGGACCCACGGTGCACCCACAGAAAACGCCCTTCAGGGCTTACAGAACGGGCAAACTGGTGCTGACGGTCTTATTGGAGGAAAGCCGTGTTCTCTGCTACTCACATGCAGGTGCATGCACATACATGCACACGCACATACACACATCCTTCAATGAGAGAATGCTAAGAGCTTGGCTTGATAGAGACCTGAATTCCCCCAAGATATTTCCTCCCCAGACTCCCCAGCACGTCTCTGGCATCTCTGTGCTTGGGGTAAGGAGACAGGAACTGAAGGCAGAGGGCCGAGGGTCCCTCAAGTCTCCTTCCAGTCTCAGGTGTGCGCACACACATCAAATCTCCGGCCCTCGATGGCCAAGCTGTGTTTTCAACAATGCACCTCCACAGAGGTGGCCTCTCCTCTCTCCTGGCACAGCAGGAAGTGGTTTGGTTTCCTCTGCCACATTGAGGGTGGGTGGCCCCATTCAGTGTCATGTGAAGCAGGCTCACCTCCAAGCCATGACCCCAAAGGATTGAGGGATTGTTATGTTAATGAGGTGGAGCAGTTTGTGCAGGAAGTTCCCCGCTTCCTCCCAGTAGTGTGGTCACCCCTAAGTGAGAGGAGAAGGCCATATTGAGAGACCTCAAGTGTGTCCCAGGGATGACATCCGATTTCTAACAGGCCAGCCTTAAAGGAACAGAGCAGGGGGGTAAGGAGAGCCAGCTCCTGCAGTATGAACTCATCTGCAGAAGGAGATGAGGCTTAGAATCCTAAAAGGCCTCTGGTCACACGGAAAAGGATGATTGATTATATGTATAGTAAATACATGCAGCTTAGACATGCATGTGGATGAATTAATGATAGAGCAAGTGAGTGACTGAGTAGCCTTAAAAAGTTTAAAGTCATTTTAAATTAAAATGTTTTGGTTTTCTGAGTGTGGCTGCTGAGCTGTCGCTGAGAACCACTCTTTTTTTTTTTTTTTGCGGGGCAATGGGGGTTAAGTGACTTGCCCAGGGTCACACAGCTAGTAAGTGTCAAGTGTCTGAGGCTGGATTTGAACTCAGGTACTCCTGAATCCAGGGCTGGCACTTTATGAGAACCACTCTTAACATCCCTGTCCATGCACAGGCATCCTTTGGGTAACCTTTACTCCTGTAAACTCCCACCCATTCTGCTTACAGACATGAGCCTCCAGGTATTCTTTGCCTGGGCAGCAGAACTATTGTTCAGTGTCCAGTGAAAACTATTTCCTGACCCTTGAACCTGGCCACAAGCCAAACTAAGGCCTTATCATTTATTGGAGGTCGGATCTATAGTCATTATAATGGGTTCCCTGAGCCAGGGTGGACACCAGGGCTCCTGATGACATGCTTTTAGTCACCATTTGTCCCCCAGAAGAGCATTCTTATCCTTCGCATCCAAAGGGAAAGTGATGGTTGTCCACTCTGGAGGCCTCTGAGATACCCTGTTCTTTTCCTCCATTATAGAGAGGAGCCCAGAGCATGAGAAAAAGGGCCAAGAGTACCCCATCCTTTGGGGGGACAGGGATCTCTGGATGCAGGATGACTACAAGATAGCTTCACCAGAATGTCTCACCTCCCCAACTCGTGTGCTAAACTGAACCTATCTTGCTTTAAAAAAAAAACCCTCAAACCCTTGCTCACCCTTCTGGTTCCCCTAATTCTGTTAAAAATGTGTGTACCTTTGATTTTTTTTTCCTTCCCCCACGCTGCCAAATCAATTGTCAAGACCTGTTTGCTTCTGCCTCTAGATTCTCTTTTGTATCCAGGCCCTCCGCCCATTCCCACTACGACCATCTTAGTAATACGCCCTCATTTCCACACACATGCACTGTCAGTGGATTCCCTAATTGGTTTCTCACATCTATTCTCCCTCCTCCAATCTGTCTCTCATACTACATCCAGGTCAGAACTGCATCTGTACAGGTCCAAGCACATATCGCTCTTCTGCTCAAAAGTCCCCAGAGGCTCCCTGTTACCGAATAAGAAAGTTCAGATTCCTTAATCTCATATATTTAAGAACCTCTACAATCTGGTGTCACCTAATTTTTCCAGTTTTCTCTCATTCTACTTCCCTCTACACAGACCATATTTCAGCTGGACTGGACTATTCACCATTCACACACACACACACACACACACACACACACACACATCCCACACTCTCCCACCTCAGTGTCTTTGCCCATATTACTTCCTGTGCCTCCAACTCCCTTCTCTCGCCCCCGCCCCATCTCCCATTTCCACCCAGTGAAATCCTAGCCAAACTCTGAGGCCCTAATCCAATGGCATCTCCATGAAGCTTCCTTAAATCCTTCCCAGGCCTCACCCCGTCCCCCCAACCACCCCTTTGCCTCCCAGAGGACTTGGTTCACACCTTTTTCCAACATTGATCCTATATTAATTGTATTATCACCATTTGGGGTGTGTACTGCAGCCCTGTACTGCACAGAGAGCTCTACTGAGGCAGGCCCCAAATCTTTTTTCTTTCAATTTTGTATCCCACCCTCAGTGTTCTGTATGTAGTCAGTGCTTGATTCATGTTTCTTTAAGGAAAAGCTGGAAATCAAAGAATGCTTTAGATACAAGTTGCCTACATCTACCTACATCTGTGGACATTTTTTTTGTTTTGGTTTGGTTTGGTTTGGTTTGGTTTTGTAGGGCAATGAGGGTTAAGTGACTTGCCCAGGGTCACACAGCTAGTTAAGTGTCAAGTGTCTGAGGCTGGATTTGAACTCAGGTCCTCCTGAATCCAAGGCCAGTGCTTTATCCACTGCGCCACCTAGCTGCCCTACCTGTGGACATTTCTACACTGGAAGTTCCTTAGACCAATGATTAATGAAATCATAGATAGGGTAGCGGGGTAGGACTGAAAGCCCAGAATTTTCTTGCTTCTTCCAGACTTAGAAAAGTCTTTGCAGCCCCAGCCATCCCTCTCCCTGACCCCCCACCCCCCACTGCTCCATAACTATTCTTGATACACAACTCTGATGTCCCAAATCTAGAATTATTTCCAAAGAGCATGAATGGCCAAGTCTGAAAAGGGAAAGAGACATTGAGGTTCTCACAAAAGCACAACAGATCACCTTTGAATTTGAAAGTAATTTCATGGGGCGACTAGGTGGCGCAGTGGATAAAGCACTGGCCCTGGAGTCAGGAGGACCTGAGTTCAAATCTGGCCTCAGACACTTAACACTTACTAGCTGTGTGACCCTGGGCAAGTCACTTAACCCCAATTGCCTCACTAAAAAAAAAGAAAAAGAAAACATAATAAAAAAGGAAAAAAAAAACAGCCCTTTGTCATTATGTGAGGACTATGGTTAGTCTAAGCTCCCTCAAACAGCAGGTCAAGGAGGCAGGGTAGTGGACATGAAATAACTCTGGGTAGAGTAACTGCCCTTGCCACTTGGAAAGTGAAGCAGCATGCTTTTTCCTGATTATCTGAAATTTTAATTAAATAAATCCTTTAATATGACTAAAATAACTTTGTCAAAATGACCTCAGATTTCTATTTACTGACACTGCAAACTCTAGCAGGAAGGGTGATTTTTTTACAAACTTAATTAACAAGGGGCAGCTAGGTGGGCAGTGGATAGAGCACCAGCCCTGGAGTCAGGGGTACCTGAGTTCAAATCTGGCCTCAGACACTTAACATTTACTAGCTGTGTGACCCTGGGCAAGTCACTTAACTCTAATTGCCTCACTAAAAAACAAACAAACAAACAACTTAATTAACAACAATGGCTGCAAGTTATTTAGCATTTATTATGTGCCAGGCATTGTGCTAAGTGCTTTACAAATGTTATCTGATTTGATCCTCACAATGGCCCTGGGATAGAAGTGTTATTGTCCCCATTTTCTGTTTGGAGAAACTGAGGCAAACAGAGGTTAAGTGACTTGCCCAGGGTCACACAGCGAATAAGTGGCTGAGGTCAGATTTGAACTCAGGTCTTCCTGACTCCAAGCCTAGTACTCTATTCACTGTACCACTGGGCTGGGGGGTCAGGAGTCAGCTTCAAGTTCTGGCTTCATATTTTTGACAGCTGTGTGACTGAGCAAATCACATGTCTTCTAAACCCTTCTTTCAAATGGGGATGACACAGTTTGCCTACCTATCTCCAGGGTTGTAAGCAAAGTGCTTGGTAAACTGTAAAACACTGTATAAACATGAGTGCTTTCATTTCCTCGTTGTCTCTAACGGCGTATCCAAGTGTGGGCAAAGCAAAGACTTTCCATCGGTAATTGGGAATCATACAGAGTTTCTACATTATTTTCATCTTACCTTTGATAATACAGCTTTCAAATATATAATCTATTTCTAAAAAACTATTATTAAAGATACAGGTGTTTTTAATTAATTTGCATTTTTAATGTTTCTAAAAATGTTAATATCTACTTAGAACTAATGTCCTAATTAATCGAGGCAGCTGGGTGGTACAGTGCACAGAACACTGGGCCTGGAGTCAGGAAGACCTCTCAGTTCAAATCTGGCCACAGTCACTTACTAGATGTGTGATCCTAGGCAAGTCATTTAACCCCTACCTACCTCAGTTTCCTCAACTGTAACAGGGGGATAATAACAGTACCTACCTCTCAGGGTTGTTGTCAGGATCAAATGAAATAATACTTTTAAAGCACTTGGCACAGTGCCTGGTACATTGATAGCTGTTATTATTATTATTACTATATTTTTCAAAGTTCTTATCAAACCTTAAAGCACTATGTAACTGGTGGTGGTGATAATGACGGTGTTCCACTGTCTTAGCAGAAGAAAATATCGACCTATCTGCTGCAGTGGATGTTGTCAGTATACACAAATTTGAGGTCATTTGGACAAAGTGTGCCTCTTCACATCCTAAGCTGCAAGGGCTTTTTCACGACTAGAAGTTATTTCACACTCGTCATGTATTCTGTCGTTGCTGTTTTTAACAATGTCTCTTTCTTCGTCACCTGAAATGACTTTGCCCCCTCCCATCTGAGCCAGCTTTCCCTTTCCCACAGGAATGGTGAGGCTTTCTGAACTCAAATCCACAGCCCAGAACTCCAAGCCCACGAGAACTGCTGTGACTTTGTCAGACCACCTCATCACCCAGAGAGAAGAGAAAGAGGTGGGAGATGAGGAGGCCGAGAACCACAGGGACAGCCTAGGAGATCCTGGTGAAACGATGATGCCCGAAACCAGGCACAGGCGGCGCAAACCGGCCAGCTCCACTGCGAAAGAAGAGGCCGAAGAAAGGTCCAGAGGGAAGAGGCAGAAAGACTTTGACGTCAACGAGCAGGACGAGCCCAGTGACGATGAGGAGGGCCGGAGGAGAGCTCGCGGCGGCCGCCCCCCCGCTGAGGAGCTATGGACGCAGAGTCAGCAGAAGCTCCTGGAACTGGCCTTACAGCAGTACCCGAAGGGAACATCGGATCGTTGGGACAAGATCGCCAAGTGTGTGCCAGACAAGTCTAAGGTCAGTCACCGGGAGGGGAGGGGAGGGAAGAAGCCAGCGATGGCTGCCGTCCTGGGTCGAGGAAACTGGGTAGTTATGGTCAATTCTGTCATCTGTCATTTATCCCTTCTATTTATAGCTAGCTCTTATTTCTCTATAAATAGACAGCTCTATTCTTCCTCATCTGTCACCTCTCCATATCTTTCTAGGTGCTTGTTACAGCTCAGTTAATTAGAGCATAATGTTAATGAAGTCAAGGTCATAGTCTCAGGCCTTTTGGAGCCTGACTGTTTTCTGACAGAGAAAAGTTCACTCCAAATTGTATCCCCAATTTCCCCCACCCCAATGCTTCCCAAACACGTGCCGTGATCCACCATCTTATAAATAGATGGAACTGGCACAGCCAACAGGAGGAAACCGAGCAACACCATGCAGAGAGGGCTGTGCTGGAGACCAGGGGAGCCAGGTTCAAATCCAGCTTTGCCACGTTCCCTCTGTGTCTGTGGGCAAGTCATATGATGTCCCTGGACCTCAGTGTCCAAGAAATCCTTAAGAACTAGTTGGATGCTCTTCCCTGCTCTTCATCTGAGATCAACCCCACCACAACACACCTAAACAAGCCAGCTGTGTATTCTCCTCTTTGGAAGTGGAGGTGTATGGAGCAAAAACAAAAGTTCTCACAAAATTACAAGGCCTGACTTCAGCTCTCAGGATGCCCACATCTCATATAGCTTCCCCACAATCCTCACGGGTTCCCTGATGTAAAGTCATTGGGGAACATCTAGCAGAGAAGCTTGGGTCCCTGTTTTGCTCTGTGACTGACTCCACAATTAGTACTGCATACCCAGTCTAGCTTCTGCACCTCATGATACGGCTTAACCGGAAGCCTCCCACTCACTTCTTACCCCGAGAAAGTTCATCAGCCAAAACCCTTCTGTCAGTGACTCCCACATGGAGACTGAAAGAAGGAAACCCACCAAAGGCCCTCGTCTTGGGAATTCCCTTCCTCTCGTGAGCTAGAGCTGACAGTTCAGATCTGTTGAGCTTTGGGGTGTGATCTTTTCAACTCAGGTCTTTCTTGACACAAAGGGAGTCCCATGGGTGTTATTTATTGTAATAACTGCTCTTTAGTTGTAGCTGTATTCAGAGACCAGACTGAGGCACCAGGAACACTTTCAGATATCAAAAGAACAAATCTCTATTCTGTTGGATGTGCCTATCACTTAATAGCCTCTGGGCAAATTGATGTTCATTTAAATTCTTGTTTTTTTAATTGAAATTCTGTGTTGGAAAATCTAGCTTGTGGCCATGTTCCTGTCTAAGTGCAAAGACCCATGCTTAAAAAAATCATAAAGTTGGGATTGCTGCTTAAACCAAACTGAGAGGCTCAGATTTGCCCAATCCAGCCTCCCTAATTTTTCAGAAATAAATTAGTTTTCCCTATGTCTGCCTGACTTCTGTTAACATCTTGTCTTTGACTCACTTATAAGAATAAGCAGGCATATTTGCATATTTGATTAGTTCACACTAGTTTAGAAAAAGGGAGCTGGTCATACTAACTTCTGTGGATAAAGAGACCCAGAAACGAACTCAGTATATTGACATTTTCAGTCCTTAGTCAGAAAGAATTTTCAAGCTGGTTTGTTCATTCATCTCAGTGTTGGGCATGGTACCTGGCCACTGTTGCTTGCCCTCCCGGTCGTCCAGAGAGCCTGATAATGGACCCTAAAGAGAGAGGTTTGGACAGGGAGGAGAGCTCATAGCTGTGAACAGGGTTCACAATCCATATCTATGCTTCCTTCCTATTCATTTGTAGGTGGGGAATGGCTGCTTTCTCTACAGCACAGTATGTTTGTTATTTGGGGAAGGACGGTCATTGTTCAAAAATTTAATTGGCCATGGCCACCTTTGTGTATTAAGTTTTCTTTGTCGTTAGGATATGTTAGATTCCAAAGAGGCCTTCAGGCATAGGGTTCTCCTCTATAGAGAATAAAGCTTTATACTGGAAAACATTTCATGTAAAACCACAAAACTGAAACTAAGGGGCAGCTAGGTGGCGCAGTGGATAAAGCACCAGCCCTGGATTCAGGAGTACCTGAGTTCAAATATGGCCTCAGACACTTGACATTTACTAGCTGTGTGACCCTGGGCAAGTCACTTAACCCCCATTGCCCCGCAAAAAGAGAAAAAGAAAAAAAGAAAAAAAAAACTGAAACTAAGTCAGAGGGTCCAGGAAAGGGAATTCCCACCCTGGGGCAGCCAGTATGATGACCCAATATAAAAAAAACCCAAAACACAGGGGCAGCTAGGTGGCGCAGTGGATAGAACACTGGCCCTGGAGTCAGGAGTTACCTGAGTTCAGATGCGGCCTCAGACACTTAACACTTACTAGCTGTGTGACCCTGGGCAAGTCACTTAACCCCAATTGCCTCACTAAAAAAAAACAAAAAACAAAAAAACCAGGTTTGACCAGGGCTCAAATTGTGTGGGATCTCCTCTGACCTCCGCTTTTAGCCAGGAGTTTTTTAGCAGAAGCAGAGTGGACCTTGGTTACCACTCTGGCCTTGCCGGAGAAAAGCCCAGTTCCTACAATGGCAATGTGGATAACCAATGAGGATCATCTGAGTCATGGTTATTAATAAGTGAACATTTTACCTTCTTTTCCCACTGATGAACAAATGGACATTTTCTTTCCCCTGCGTCACTTCTCCAGTAAGGAATTGAAGTCTGAAGGGATGATTTTACAAAGTGACTGTGGGAAGCTTGCATCTGAAGCCAGTATTTCTTGAGCCCCCATAGGTGGAAAACCATTGTAGGATCCATAGGAGTTAGGTGCAGTCAAGCAGTCCCTTATTCGTGGCACTTGTTTTGTCAGAGGGGTCAGGAACACTGTGGTGATCCACAGCAAGAGGAAGATTCTAGTTAGCAAATAAAGACAAATATAGTACAGCTGGGCTGCTCGCTACAAGTAGTCAGCAGTACCACACTCGGTTGTCAGATACACCTCAGCTGAGGCATGGAGAGGGCAGGGAAGCTGGAGCTGGGCCCCAGACCATCAAACTGCACTCTACCTCCTGCCGGTCATGCCCCAGTCCATGCCAGCAGGGAAGAAAGCTTCCTTCCCCCCAAGACTACACACCTTTGCTTTAGATGCAAAGATTATTAGTGTCAGCTCTACATCCCAATTGTTTGCAATATACACAGACTGCAACTGGGAAATGCAGGGAGGTGAGGTCTGGAAGAAGCTGGGAAGGCAAAGGGATTCCAGTTTTATGTTTACATGTCAAGTCCGTAGGATCTAAAGCTAGAAGGCGGGTGAGGGGTCATCTAATCTAAGAGCCTCCATTTTACACCTGTGGGAAACAAACTCCGAGGGTAGGAAGTAACACCACCAGTCCAGAGTCAAGTCCCAACCCTGTGACTCTCTGGATCCCATCTCGGCAGAATGCTGATGGCCTGTGAGCATGTTCTGAATAATATGAAGCAAGAATAATAATAACTCGATGATTTCACAAACACCAGTCATGAGACTGGCTTGTACCTCCCGCCTCAGGAAGACGTGACCCCCCACCGCAGTGCCCATTTGCCTTGATTTCTTCCATGTCCTGCTGCCCATCATGAAGATGACTGGAGGGAATCTGGGCACAGCCTTTTCCTTCAGGGATGTCACATTCAGTAACTCTTACCACAACTTGCTGCTTCCACAAACGGTCCTCTAGACCTGCCGCCACCGCCGCCGCCACCCTGGATGCTCACTCATTAGCCCCTTACAACCAGGTGTCACTCCTTTAATCACTTCCCTGGCTGCAGCTGTTGGCTCCATGCACAGGGCCTCAGGGTGGAGGTCTCTGTCCCAGACCTTTCCCTTGTACTCCAGGCTAACTGCCCAAACCCCACACTGACACCTCAAAAGCCAAGCTCATCATCTTTTGCCCAAAGCTTGCCCCCCCCCAACTTTCCTCTTTGTATTAAATGCAACCACGTTCTCCCATCACCCAGATTGACAACCTTGGACTCACTCTTAACTCCCCCCACATCCAATCAGCTGCCAAGTTCTGTTATTTGTACCTCAAAAGTAGTTCTCTCACTCTCAGGCATCTTTTTGGACATTTTCCAAATATGCGTTTTTTGGCATTTCTGCATTTGTCTTATTTACTTACCAGATTGTAAGTTCCTTGAGGGCAGGGGCTGCTTGTTTTATCCTTAGCACCTAACATAATGCATTGTACATAATAGATGCTTGACGAATATTTGTTAAATTTAATTTCCAACTTGATCTGTAAAGGGAGTGAATTCATGATGTTTGCCTCGTTAGAACTAGGATTTAACCTTCTTGTAAAAGCATACTAGGATATGAAAGTAAATATTTTCCCCTTTCTCCCTACAGGAAGAATGTGTGGCTAGATACAAGCTGCTGGTTGAACTAGTACAAAAGAAAAAACAATCCAAAAGCTGAATCTTCTGGACAGAAGAATTTTCCTTTCATTTTCCAGAATGAGAGATTTTCTACGTCATCTGCAGTGATTTGCATTTTTGTACCTCAGTATTTCTATACGTCATGTGCCTTAGTCAAAGAAAATACCAATAAATCTTTGCCATCTTGCTTAAACATTGACTGTGTTAAAGAAGCTAAACTGTATTTTTGCATTTGGAGAACTATTTATCTAACACGTCATTGTAAAGAGTCAACTGTTTTGGAAAAATTCAGGCTAATAGTTTCCTACTAGTTTAAGACCGAGAGAGAGAGAGAGAGAGAGAGAGAGAGAGAGAGAGAGAGAGAGAGTGTGTGTGTGTGTGTGTATACACGCACATGCCAGTGTTAAACAATAAACCAATATGTGTTAAAAAAAATTGTGTTTCATAAAAGCCATGGATGTCCTTGAAACACTTAATGATTAGTATCTGTTTCAGAAAATTAGAGGATTATTTGATGACTTTGTTTTGTTTTGTTTTGTTTTGTTTTGGTGGGGCAGTAAGGGTTAAGTGACTTGCCCAGGGTCACACAGCTAGTAAGCGTCAAGTGTCTGAGGCCAGATTTGAACTCAGGTACTCCCGAATCCAGGGCTGGTGCTTTATCCACTGCACCACCCAGCTGCCTCCTATTTGATGACTTTATAAAAGCCCAGACACCCAGCCATGTATGGGAGGGGGTACAATGTGTATCTGTGATTGATGTTGAGGCCCTCAAGCTCAGGACGGGGTTTCCTTGCTTTCAATAGTAGGACAGGACAAGGCTTTCAGCAAACAATTAGGTTTCAAGATCCAATTAGCAGAAATGATGTTCCACTGCTTAGTAACTGGCATTCAGGATATACTTATTGGTCATTTGTTAGATATACACATGGACAATTTCTCTACCCTGTGTCCCATCGTGTCTCTCACCAGCATTTTTCCTGTCATCCCAATCTCATAATGCTGAACTGGTCCACCAGCGCCCTCCTCTCTACCCACACAATTCCTTCAGACACTTGACACTTACTAGCTGTGTGACCCTGGGCAAGTCACTTAACCCTCATTATCCCGGGGGGGGGGGGGGGGTGAAGAATACTAGAGAGTCAGCTGCCAATACCTAGGCCCACCCACAGGTTGGAGGTCCAAACCTGACCAGGCAGTGCAGCCCTGTGGATAGTGACTCTCTGCATTAGGCAGAGGGACATGGGTAATGGGACAAAGGCAAATGAAAAGCAGTTAGCTGCTTCTTTCATCTGGTAAGTATTTTAATTGGAGACAAGATTATAGGACTTACAGACTTACAGGACAAGAAGCAGAAAGGACATCAGAGATCAAGACACTTGCATTTCAAATGAGGAAACTCGGACCTGAAGCAACTTCTTGCCCTGTTTAAAGAAACTGTTAAGCCGTGTCATGCCTACCACCATTCTGGGGTGGACTGCTTTCATTCCTGACACCTGCTCAGGAGCGACTTCACAAAAGATGAAAGCAGAAAAATCTAGGGTTTTTCTCCCTGCTCTTTATCCAGGACAAAGAAGTCAAACTAGAATGTTTTCGTTTTGTCAGGAGGAAAGTTGCAGGTTCTTGTTCCCGGAGGAGAATGAACATTACCTTAATCTATTTACTACCCAACTGAAGGAACAGCTAGCCAGGAGAAGCTCCTTCCCTTTATTCCTCGCTTCTCAGTCTCTTAAGCACAAAGACTAATCGCAAAAACATTTGTATATGACAACCCTGGACCACTGGAAAGGCTCATTTAAAAATCCTTGCAACCTGGGGGCAGCTAGGTGACGCAGTGGATAGAGCACTGGCCCTGGATTCAGGAAGTCCTGAGTTCAAATTCAGCCTCAGACACTTGACACTTACAAGCTGTGTGACCTTGGGCAAGTCACTTGACCCTCACTGCCCCCCCCAAAAAAAATTCTTTCACTCTCCAAAGACCAAAACCTTGCTTTAGAAGAGACTGAGTTTGATCCTTTTACAACAGCAAATACTGTGTGTGGAAGGGCAGCTCCCATCATCTCTCAGTGATTTGGAGACTCGACCTAGAGGGAGCAGAGCAATGGTGTGTATTGCTTGGTGATGTTCTTTGTCATCTGGGATGGGCTCTTTGCACCTGCTCCTCTAAGAATGTTTTGTTATTAAACATTCAAATGTGCTCATCCGTAGACCACACTGACTTAATTCTTTTATGGAAGCCTGATGTTGGGCCCACTTCAAATATGTATTTTTGATCTCTACATGTTTCAACTAGAAATGCTTATACAGTGGTCTCTTCTCCATAACTGATACTTTTTCACAGTCTGTCCTCCAAAGGAAAGTGAAAGAAAAGTTTCCTTTTGCAGACGTTTAGGGATCACCAATGTCTTCTCCTAAAGGCCTCTGACATCTTAGGCATAGAGTATTTAATAAATGCATTTTCATTCATAAGCCAAAAGGCTTTTGAAAAGCTATAAACTGTTCCCATCTACTTCAGGGGATGGTTTCATCCTACCAAAACATTTTTCCTTAAGCTAATTTTGGGAAATTTCTCCCAAATTCCACATGTTATAGCCTTCAGGAAAGGCCTCTTAGATGGAGCCAGCAAACAGGATTCATACACAGGAGAGGCCTGGGGACTCTTGGGGGAATCTGAGATGCCCTAAGCAATATAGTCAGATTTTGGGGTTTTTTTTTGTTTGTTTGGTGTGTCAAAAGAGTCTCAACTTAGAAGGGGTTATTAAAATCTTTCTAATGTGTTCCCGGTCTCCCTTTCCTTTCTCCTTCCATGGAACAGTTAATGACCCCTCCCCACCAAGGAAGGTTGGTAATTCTGAGCTCTAAGTGGCCCACTATTGGGGGGGGGGGCGTTCTATAAGCACGGTTTTTATTTGCGGTTTTTTCCCAACACAAAACCTTTTCTATCAGCTTAGATTTTGAGATTGTTCATCCTTCCCCCATATCCATTGTCAAGAAATGGAAATGAGGCAAATTTAAGACTCCTTATAGGAACCTACCAAAAAATGACATTGAATTGGATTAGTCTGGCAAACCAGAGGCTCTAATTAATGTTCCTAAAGCACTACAAGTGTCCTGAATTGTGGTTTTGAAAAACAAACCCCACAGCCGCAGAATTGGTTGTAGTAGCCGAAAGGCATCTGATTATGTGAACACTGATAAACACCTTCAATCCCACCTAATTTCCTCCTCCCTCTATCCATTGTCTAGGGCCTGGCTTCTCGAACTGGGAGTCCCGAGAATGTTGGCAATAATAAAAGGTTATTTATACCCATTTCGCATACCTATAAGCCTTGGGTTGCATAAAAATTCCTCAGGTGAGAGTGGTCTATGTGGCAGGGTTACTACAAGGAGCATCAGCCACGGGTCAGAAGTCCTCCGTTCTAGTCCTGGGCCATCATTTCTAGCCATGTGACAATAATAACTACCATTTATAGAGCACCTACTACCAGGTGCTGTACTAAGTGCTTTGCAATTACTATCTCATTTGATCCTCATGACCACCCTAAGGGAGGTTTTGTTTTTTTTTTCTCTTTTTTGGGTGAGGCAATTGGGGTTAAGTGACTTGCCCAGGGTCACACAGCTAGTAAGTGTCAAGTGTCTGACGCCAGATTTGAACTCAGGTCCTCCTGACTCCAGGGCTGGTGCTCTACCTACTGTGCCACCTAGCTGCCCCTAGGGAGGTATTTATTAAGAACCTACTATGTTCCAGATACTGGTCTGGGAGTACTTGAAGCTCCTCTAGCTTGGTAGGCCTTTTCAGAGCTTAGGCCCCACTAGCAACACTATCAAAAACCCAGGCTAAGGAGATAGGGCCCAAATATCAGAATAGCAAGAAACAGCACAGCCAGCTCCCAGCCCAAACTCTCCAAACAGATCTCAAAAATGTACCAAACTGGGGCAGCTAGATGGCACAGTGGATAAAGCACAGGCCCTGGATTCAGGAGTACCTGAGTTCAAATCTGGCCTCAGAGACTTCATACTTACTAGCTGTGTGACCCTGGGCAAGTCACTTAACCCCAATAGCCTCACCAAAAAAATCAATCAATAAATAATTTTTTTAAAAAATGCACCAAACCAAATCCTGATGGGGAAAGCCAAGGATAAAGTCACAGTGAGTCTTTTTTTTTTTTTTTTTAAGCGAGGCAATTGGGGTTAAGTGACTTGCCCAGGGTCACACAGCTAGTAAGTGTTAAGTGTCTGAGGCCGGATTTGAACTCAGGTACTCCTGAATCCAGGGCCGATGCTTTATCCACTGTGCCACCTAGCCACCCCTACAGTGAGTCATTTTTCCAGCCCAGGTTGCCACAGAAAGGTCTGTAGATACTGGAGATAAGGGATGCCATGCAGAGCAATCCAGGCCAACGAGAGGCTGTGCACCAGCCAGGAAGAGGTCCATACTGGGCCTCACAATGCAAATGGGTGCCAACTGGCAGCTTTGTTGCCCACTACCCCTTCCCGGTTCACAGAGACAGGGCAGACGAGGGAGAGTCTCTGCATCCAGGGATGGTGTTCTGTTTCAGGGTAGCAGTCCCTGGGAGGTGTTCCAAGAAAGGAGTAGTTTGAGAAGCAAGCAGCAGCCGTGGAGTGATTCAGATCCCAGGGTACCAATTTCAGCTCCTAGCCCATGGTGAATCCTGTAGAGGAACAATCAAGGCCCATCAATTTCAGACCAAAGGAGAGCCTGAAATTCTGCTGCTCCAGACCAGCAGTTTCCCAGCTGCAGCAGCAACCTGCTGTTACTCAGAACCAAACCAACATCGGAAAATTGCAAAGCTCAGACCACGGAGGTGGCAATCAGACTGTGCCCTAGATCTCTAGGGGCCCTGAAAGTTTGAAGGGCCCAAGCCTGAACTGCCACTGGGAACCTAGAATGAACACAACACCCAATAACCCCAAGAAAGCAGCAACAAGACCAGCCCAGTCCTTTCCTCCCCAGCATACAGAGCTCAACCCTAATAGGAAGTTTGAGGCAGTAAGAATGAGAGCATCTGGGGTGGGGGGGTGCCCCTTGTTCAGAATGGCTGAACAAGTTATAAATGTAATGGAATACTACTGTGCTGGAAGAAATGATGGAGAGGATGGATTCGGAAGAAAACCTGGGAAGACTTATATGAACTGATGCAAAGAGAAGCAAACAGAACTAGGAGAACAGTTTATACAATGACAATAGGGTAAAGACAAACAACTTTGAAAGAATGAGGAATTTTTGTTTGATCAAAGTAACAATCAATCATAATTCCACATGATTAGTAATGAAACAATTTAGTCCCCTCCTGAAAGAGAAGTGAAGAACCCAGCATGCAAAATGAGACCTTTTTTTAGACATGACTAATGTGGACATTTATTTTGTTTGACTATACATGGGTTTTATTTTTCTCCTGTTCACGCTGGGGAGTAAGGGGAGGGGAAGTGAAATAGGGTGAGAGGCAGAGAAGGCAGATTTTTGCTGATTGGACAAAAGTATCTAATTTTTAAAAGCCAAGGGTCAACTCCATGCATCAGAGCAGGATTTTAGTGGAAGATCATTAGCAGTAGTATTATTAAATTCATAGTTGTTATTCCCTAAAGCTACACTTTCAGATTTGATTTCCATCTCTGTCACTTGTAAAAACAAAACTGCTATTTCTCTCCTGTCTGGGGCCATCCCCATCTCAAAGTCACCTGTAAACCCAGTAGTGATAATACGGTTACATGGTGGGCCAACCCTGTGGTCTTTGTTTTGGCAATATTCCCAGTCCCTTGTTTGAATAAACTGCTTGGCCTTCAGCCTTCGCCTTGATTCACTTGGGAGACTGGATTATTACCCTGTAAAACTGAGAGGTTACAATCATTTTCCCTCTGGTTCAGAAGAAGGAAATGCTCCTTTTGGAATACAAAGTAGAAACCACTTTGGCAATCTGATTTGAAGGGAGGGCTGTTAATTTGGTGGGGGGGGCGGGGGAGGGGGGGAATCCCTTCCTCCAGAAGTCTGAGACAGGCCCAGGGAGCTTTTCTGCATTGCCCCTATTTGAGATGTCTGCTGGCTTTACTGAAAATGCATGTGTTGGGGAAGGTTCAATTTGGGAATGCAGAATTGCAATTCACACACACACATACACACAATGAGGAATACATGGGACTGAGAAAGTTAAAGTTATGACCCCAGAGCTGACACCAGACAGAGAATTTCCCTCCCCCCAATCTGTGTGGCATTGTTTTGGGCTGGAAGTGAGATTAAACCAGCATCCCTAAGACATATATGTCTTTAGACATCAAGTCCTTTCTCTTTACATTCATCCTGGCAGGATTTTTTTAAAGGCACAAAGTTACCAGGACTGCTGCAGCAGCTTCTCAGAAATTTCTGTGGGAAGCCAACTGACCAACACCAGGGTGGAAGGAGAGACACAGCAGGAGTTGCTGCCCTACTCTCTCTGGGACAACTATCATGGGTGTGTCTTCCCAGGATTATTATTCTTATCATATTTTCAACTATAATCATATCCCATTTTCACTTATGATAACTTTACCAGAAATTCCCATTTCTCTAAATGGAAGTCTTAGCTGGCCAGGATTGAGTATTCCCATATTCTAATCAATGAAGCAAGAGAGAATAACATGCGCAGAACAGATCCCCTCCTGTCATTCAGAGATAAAAACATCAGGTCACAGAGTGTGGGTTGCCATGCCTGCATCACCCGGTAGGTAGCCCCACTTTCTGAAGACTCCCCTAGACTAGAGATGGACTATTCCAAGATGGCGGGACCTGTTAGAGCTTGTGTCACATAGCAGGGTTGGTCCTTTGTGTTTGACATAATGAAACATCAGGGTATCACAGAATCATAGAGTTAGAGCAGGGGACACTTTAGAGATCGTCTCATTCAATCTCCTAATTTTCTAAGTAAGAAAACAGGCCCAAGAGAGATTAATTGGCTTGTCCAAGGTCACTTAGGTGGTAAGGGGTAAAACAAGGATTTGAACCCAAGTTCTCTGACTCTAGACCTAATACAACATGCTGGCTCCCTGATTTGCTGCAGATATTTTTTTTGTGGGGGAGTGAGGCAATTGGGGTTAAGTGATTTGCCCAGAGTCACATAGCTAGTAAGTGTTAAGTGTCTGAGGTCCAATTTGAACTCAGGTCCTCCTGACTGGCCAGTGCTCTATCCACCGTGCCACCTGGCTGCCCCGAGAATTCTTTTTTTTTTCTTTTCTTTTCTTTTTTTTTTTTTGGCAATGGGGGTCAAGTGACTTGCCCAGGGTCACACAGCTAGTGTCAAGTGTCTTGAGGCCGGTTTTGAACACATGTACTCCTGAATTCAGAGCCAGTGCTTTAACCACTGTGCCATCTAGCTGCCCCCCCCCCGAGAATTATTTTTAAGGGTAAATTGTTGACTTCTGTGTTTACAAAATTACTCTGGCCCCAAACTATTCCATGAAAACCAGATTTTGCTCTTTTCAGACAGTGGACAGTTTTGAGACCCTTTTACCTAGCTTTAGTTTCCCTTCTTGGGCGAACTTTAGACATTCCTAGTTGAAGGGACTTGAAAGGGAAACCTTTCAGGATTAGGTCTGTCCAGTCATGTCTAAATCACTAGACAGGTTGTACTTTGGCTTGTCTTAATCCCAGAAGACTGGTCAGACCTGGTACTTTGGGGGAGGACCCAAGGAGGACAGGGGGTGTAGAATAATCCAGTCCCTCAGGATTTATGCTTTGTTCCCTTTCACAAGACTGTAATATCTGTCACGGAGGGAAGCACATGGTGCAAGAGGTAGCACATCTCTTCTCCCCACAGAGCCCTTCACTGATTCCCTCTTGGCTTCTCACATATAGCAGTCATTGCCTGGATGTCAGTTCATTGTTCTCCTCGCTCCCAGAATGCCTTGGCCCTTAACTTCTATCAGGAATCGCAAGATTCCTGTGCTACTTCTGGCCCATGCTAGGCTGTTGCCCCATTGCATTTGAAGAGTTTATGTCAAACTGGTGGGCAGGCAGACACCATCACACTCCCTTACCCTTGTCTGCAAAGAGCAACAGACAATAAGGAAAGGATAGAAAGACAAGAGAGAGCCCAAGGTCTGTAGGGCTCCTCAAGAGCCTTCACTTAGACTTGGGCCTTGGCAATGACTGGGAATATGGTCAATGCCCAAAGACAAAGGGCACTCTCACCCAAAGTCAGCAGGCACTGTGATGGCAGATGCACAGTACTTCAGCTAATTCCTAGCTGCACTGAAGTGAAGCACCAGGTAGCCCTTAATTGCTTTTAAGAATTCACTATTACAGTTTGCTACAAGAGGTCATTGACTATGCAAAACAATTTTCATTCAGAGTAAAAGAAAGGTTGCTTTAGGTCTTAGTTTAAGATTGGCTCTACCTGTTCTAAATAGTTAGGTCTAAATAAATCAGGTCAATACTATGCTTTTTTAATGTACTGTTCTTGGAAATGGGTCAGACTTTGATCCAGGTGCCAACTCAAATAAAGAAGCCTAAAGTTCCAACCAGCAGAGAAAGGACTAGATGAACCATTAAAAAAAATATCAGGAAAAAAATGGACACTTTAGAATCCAAGAAGTGGTTAAAGAATCACCAAGGGCCGGGGCAGCTAGGTGGCGCAGTGGATAGAGCACCGGCCCTGGAGTCAGGAGTACCTGAGTTCAAATCCGGCCTCAGACACTTAACACTTACTAGCTGTGTGACCCTGGGCAAGTCACTTAACCCCAATTGTCTCACTTAAAAAAAAAAAAGAATCACCAAGGAAAGGGGAAATGGTACTTTAGGAAGCCAGAGCTAAATGAACATCAGAAATCATTCATGAAGCAGGGCACAGTCTTATGGTCTACTTAGCCAAGAAAAGACAGAAAGAAGGTCCAGACTCTTAGAGGCTCATCCAGCCTACCAGAAAAGTAAAGACAAAAGTCTCAAATTAGGGCAAAACCCCCAAACTTTCCTCAGTGAGTGTAAAGTTCCACTACAATCTAATCCTTCAGCTCCAAAGCAAAGGGAGGGAAAGCTTCACTCGACTCCCAAAACCCAATAGACACAACTAGCTAATTGGTTAACTCTGCTGCCTCTAGGATCATCAGGAATTAGCAAGTCTGAATGCTGGTTGACTGGCGCCCTGGGAGCAGGACATCGTGTCTGGAGTCCTCTCCACTAGGCAGAGCAGAGAGAGCCTCCTGCTTTGGAGATGGGGTGTTCTAGAATGATGCAGAGGAGAAGGGTAAGTCTCCCAGAACAGAGGAAAGTAAGAGATACAAAAAAATGGGTAGAAGGAAAGGATGAAGTACCATTTGACCCACAAAGGCTGATAACACATTGTAACTGAAATGCTAGGCCAAAAGTTTTGAGGTTGGGGGGGAAGGTGGAGTGGGAAGCACACACCTTATTTTGTTTAAAGAATTCTACATGGACATTTCAGCTGCCGGAAACACCTGTCTGTACTTGCTCTAGGGAGGAGATGAAGAGAGTGAAAAACACTGTTGTAACATGAATGGTATTGGTGCCAAAAATGTGAAATCTCCTAATTGGTCCGTCTGCTTCTTAAGGGAGCCAAATGAAAAACACCAGATGTATTAATCAGAGTATGGAAAAATAAAATGAAATAAACCCAATCAGAAAAAAACAACTTGGATTTTTTCATTAAGTTTTAAGCTTTTGGAGATTGTACCCAATAAAAATGTTGTGAGTTTATTTCTATACAGTAGAAGGTAACTTCTTTTGAGTATTTTATTATGCATCCTTCCCTCACCCCCCTCGCCCCCAAAAAGGCTCATTGCACAACAGGTCACTCAATTTCAGTGGATCTCTGATATTCAAACTGTAATGAGTAGTCTTACCTTCCTAGGAGGCTGTGAGCATTAATGAGAATGGTCTTTCAGTCTTTTGAAGTGATGCCCTTCTTCCAAGGAAACTGACAAGCATCTATTTTTCATTTTCCTTTAAAAGAACTGTACTATTTACAAACTAGGTTACTAGTAGAAGAAAAACCCAACAGTGAAGCCAGCCCACATTCACGCTTCATTTTCCAACAAAACACAAATACCCCCATTTCAGATAAAAGCAAACTGAGAGTTGGACATGTAAAGTCATCTTCCCATGGTCACATAGCTAGGTAAGTGTCAGAACTGAGAACTGAACCATTCTCCTGACTCCAAGTCTAGTGCTTTCCCCATTTGAGATCTCTAATGTTTCAAGAATTGTTTAGAATGAATCTCATGCCAACCATGGCTCCATAGAAGAGATGAGGAAGCACACCTCCCTCCCTTCCTTGGGAGGAATAGAGGATTGACAGTGGTTGTGTGGCCTGCTGCATATGGGAGTAGAAGCAATCATCATGTTGGTTGTTTTTGCTTAAACGGGGCTGGCTTTGTTTGTTTGTTTGTTGCTGTGAAAGTGAAGGCATACTGGTTGAGTGAAATGTTAAGGGAGGGAGAGCCTATACAACATAAGACATCAATAGAGCTTTATAAAACCGTCACACAAACAAGATTAGCCAAACTTTTAGAAATGCATATGCTACCAGGATATGAATATTCTCTTGGGATGGGTCTATGAGGATATGTACAGAGGAATTGTCCATTTTATTAATAAAGACAGCAGGTTATTAATTGAAATGTGCTCATTTGGCTGTCTCTCTCAGACCAAAGAACCCTAATGGCAGTGGGGTCACAGTTTATATGCTCTTTAAAGATAAGGTCTTCTTAAGGTGTGGCAATCAACTAGGATTGGTTAACAGTAATAGATGTAGGCTGTATTAAAATGAAGGTCTATGGGTACGTGACTTAGGTCTTGGTCAAAGAGACATCAGTCTCCATATCACACTCGGTAGGCTCTTAATAAATGTCGATTGATACTTTGTTAGGTGCACCTAACCTCTGTCCTAATTAACAGCCTGCCATTCCTGTTTGAAGCTGTGGGCCCCCCAAATACCAATCCTGTTCTTGTGAAATTAGCTAATCATTTCCCACATCAGTGTTGCTCTTCTGCATCCTTTGTCTTCATCCATATGGACACCCCTTCCAACTCATCATCACCACCTCTTACTTGGACTATTGCAAGTTTCAAAACTGGATTCCCAGCTTCCAGTCCGTCCCCTCTCCAAATCATCTTTTATACAGCTGCCAAAATCATCTTCCTAAAAGCACAAACTTGATCACATTCCTCCAGTTCAAGATAACATTCAAGAGCTTAGCAGTTCACTGTTACCTCCAGAACAAGGTTGTTAATCTTTTTTGTGTCTCACGAAGTCCACCGATTCCTTCTCAGAATGTTTTTAAATAAATTTAAAAAAAATACACAGGACTACAAATTAAACCAATTATATTGAAATAGGAAGATAATCAATAAAAACAAATTCATAGACTCCAGCTTAAGAAACATTGCTGTAATTTCTATACATGACCAACAAAGTCCAGCAGCAAGAGAGAGAAAAAGAAATTCCATTTAAAGTAATGGTAGACAATATAAAATACTTGGGAGTCTCCTTGCTAAGACAAACCCAGGAACTCTATCAACACAATTACAAAACACTTTTCACACAAATCAAATCAGATCCAAATAATTGGAAAAATATCAATTGCTCATGGATAGGCCAAGCTAATATAATAAAAATGACAATTCTACCTAAATTAATTTACCTATTCAGTGCCATACCAATCAGACTACTTGAAAATTATTTTATAGAAATAGAAAAAATAATAACAAAATTCATCTGGAAAAACAAAAGTTCAAGAATATCAAGGGAAATAATGAAAAAAAAAATAACAGGAAGGTGGGCTAGCTGTACCAAATCTGAAGCTTTACTATAAAGCGGCAGTCATCAAAACTATCTGGTACTGGCTTAGAAATAGAGTGGAGGATCAATGGAATAGGTTAGGCACAGGAGACAGAGTAGTAAATAACTTTAATAATGTACTGTTTGATAAACCCAAAGATTCCAGCTTCTGGGATAGGAATTCAGTATTTAACAAAAACTGCTAGACAAACTAGAAGATAGTATGGCAGAAATCAGGCATAGACCAACATTTTACACCTTATGCTAAAATAAGGTCAAAATGGGTACATGATTTAGACATAAAAGGTGATACCATAGGTAAACTAAGAGAGGAAGGAATAGTTTACCTCTCAGATCTTTGGAAAGGAGAACAGTTTATGACCAAACAAGAGATAGAGAATATTATGAAATACAAAAGGGATGATTTTGATTACATTAAATTAAAAAGGTTTTGTACAAACAGAAGCAACGCACCCAAAATTAGAAGGGAGGCAGAAAGCTGGGAAACAATTTTGTGGCCAGTACTTCTGATAAAGGCCTCATTTCTAAAATATATCGAGAACTAAATCAAATATATAAGAATCCAAGTCATTCCCCAATTGAGAAATGGTCAAAGGATAGGAACAGGCAGTTATCTGATGAAGAAATCATATTGCCAATATGAAAAAATGCTCTGAATCACTATTGATTAGAGAGATGCAAATTAAAACAACTCTGAGGTACCACTTGACAACTATCAGATTGGCTAATATGACAAAAAAGGAAAATAATAAACGTCAGAGAAGCTGTGGAAAAATTGGAACACTAATGCATTGTTGGTGGAGCTATGAACTGATCCAACCATTCTGGAGAGCAGTTTTGAACTATGCCCCGAGGGCTATAAAGCTCTGCATACCCTTTGACCCAGCAATACCACTATTAGGACTTTTTCCCAAAGAGATCATTAAAAAAGGGAAAAGGGGGGCAGCTAGGTGGCACAGTAGATAAAGCACTGGCTCTGGATTCAGGAGGACCTGAGTTCAAATCCAGCCCCAGACAATTGACACTTACCAGCTGTGTGACCCTGGGTAAGTCACTTAACCCTCATTGCTCCGCCAAAAAATAAAAAAAAAAAAAAAAAGGGAAAAGGACCCACATGTGCAAAAATATTTATAGCTGCTCTTTTCATGGTGGCAAGGAATTGGAAATTGAGGGGACGCCCATCAATTGGGGAATGGCTGAACAAGTTGTGGTATACGAATGTAATGGAATACTATTGTGCTCTAAGAAATGAGTAGGCAGGTTTCAGAGAAACCTGGAAGGACTTGCATGAACCGATGCTGAGTGAGATGAGCAGAACCAGGAGAACATTGTACACAGTATCAACAACATTGTGTGTTGATCAATTGTGATATACTTGATTCTTCTCAGCAATACAATGGTCCAAAATAGTTCCAAAGGACTCATGATGGAAAATACTCTCCAAATCCAGAAAAAAAAGAACTGTTGAATCTGGATGCAGATTGAACCATACTATTGCTATTGTTTTTGTTGTTTTTCTTTTTTGAGGTTTTTCCTTTTTGCTCTGATTCTTCTCTCATTACATGACTAATGCAGAAATATGTTTAATGTGATTGTATATATATATAACCTGTATCAGATTACTTGCTGTCTTGGGAAGGGGGGGAGGGAGGGGAGGAATGGAGAAAAATTTGAAACTAGAAATCTTACAAAAAAACAAATGTTGAAAATTATCTCTAAATGTAACTGGAAAATAATAAAATATTTATATGGGGGAAAAAAAGAAACCTTGCTGTAGGGTAAGATAAAAATTCTTCAACCTGGTATTTAAAGCCCCTCATAATTTGGCTCAGATGAGCTTTTTAGGCTTATTGCTTTGTTACCCATCACTCATTCTATGTTCAAACCAAACAGTCCTCCTTGATTATCCTTAAACTTGACATCTCCCACCTCCATACTTTAGCATCAATTGTCTCCCAGGTTTGGAATGTGCTCCTTTCTCACCTCTACCTCTGAGAATCCCTAGTTTCCTTTCGAAGCTCAGCTTCTTTGCTATTTTCTTTGGAAAGCCTTTCCCAATTCCCTTTTCTTGTCAATCAATAAGCAATTATTAAATACTATGTACCTGAAACTGTAGTAAGCACTGGAATTGATCATGTGTGTGCCTAATGGTCTGTGTGTTTTATCTCCCAGTCAAATACAATCTCCCTGAAGGCATTTTGTCTTTTTAAGCCTAGTGCCTAGGACCATCTTGCATATAGTAGGTGCTTAACAAATGTTTGCTGGATTGAATATTGAAGAGATATAGATGAGTCTAACAGGCAAGTATACATATATACACAGATTACATATAGTAAAGGAATTTTATTGGGATGAGAACTCAATATCTGACAAAAATTTGGGGGCATACTGGAAAGCAGTCTGGGAGAAACTAGGTACAGGCCAACATCTCATACCATATACCAAGATTAAACTCCAAAGTTTAAGACTTAAGACATAAAAGGTGACATTATAAACAAATTAGAGAAGCAAGGAAATAATCTGCCAGATCTATGGATAGAAGAGTTCATGACCAAACAAGAGGATCACAGGACATAAAATGAATAATTATGATTACATAAAATAAAAAGGTTTTATACAAACAAAAGTAATGCACCTAAAATTAGGAGAGAATTAAATAAATGGAAAAAAAAATTCTTTGCAGCAAGTTTCTCTGATAAAGGTCTCATTATCTATATATCACATATAAGGAATATATGGACTTGACTATAATTTATAAGAATAAAAAATATAATTAATAAATGGTCAAAGGATATGAACAGGCATTTTTCAGAGAAAAATCCACATTATAAATAGCCATATAAAAAAATGTTCTAAATCACTATCAATTAGAGAAATGTCAATTAAAACAACTCCAAGGTTCCACCTCATTCCCATCATATTAGCAAAGCTAACAAAACAAACAAAAAAGACAGGCTGGAAAGGTTGTGAGAAAAAAGATATATTAATGCACTGTTGGAACTGTACAGTAGTCTAGCCATTCTGGCAAGCAACTTAGGACTATGCCCCAAGGGTTATTAAATTGAGAATACTTTTTGATCTAGCAATGCCAATATTAGGTGTACACTCTGAAGGGACAAAAGAAAAAGAACTCATATATACAGGAATATTTATAATGGTTCTTTTGAAGTGCCAAAGAATTGGAAACTGAGAGGGAACATCAACTGGAAAATGGATGAACAAGTTGTGGTATTGACTGTAATGGAAGACTATGGTGCTATAAGAAATGATGGTAATGATTTGAGAAACCTGGGAAGACTTCGATGAACTTATGTAAAATGAAATGAGAAGAACCAGAATAATTGGACAAAATAACATTGTTGTAAAGACAAACAACTTTGACTTGAGAACTCTGAGCAACACGACCCAATTCTGGCGGATGCATAATAAAACATGCTACCTACCTCCTGACAATGAGGTGAGAATCAAGTGCAGATCAAGACTTTTTTTTTTTTGGACATGTCGAATGGAAGAATTTGTTTTACTTAACTATACATATTTGCAACAGGGGTTTTTGTTGCTGTTGTTTCTCAGTGGTGGGGGGAGGAAGGTAGGAGGGAGGGAAACAATGTGGATTTTTGATTGAAAAAAATATAAAAACTAAAAATTTTTAGAAGAGGTAACTTGAGGAATGTTAACAACTAGGGAGAATGAGGAATGCTTCAGAGAGGAGGCAGCCCCTGAGCTGAGCCTTGAAGAACAAATCCTGAAAACAGAGACGAAGAAGGTACCTGAAAAGCAGGAACTTAAGGGTGGTTGAGGGATGGGATGTACAAAAGTGTTCCCATAAGATGTCATCAGCTCATGGTTAAGCACTTAGGGCACAAGTCTCTTGAGACCAGAAACTTTTCTAAGTACTGGTCTGAGCTCTTCCATTGCAAATTTATCAAAACTAGACAGATACTGTTGGGGCGGGGGGTGGAGTGGTTTGAGAGAAAAGGCTTATGTATTAAGAGTCACTGTAGGGGCAGCTAGGTGGCACAGTGGATAGAGCACCAGCCCTGGAGTCAGGAGTACCTGAGTTCAAATCCGACCTCAGACACTTAACACTTACTAACTGTGTGACCCTGGGCAAGTTACTTAACCCCAATTGCCTCACTAAAAAAAAAAAAATCACTGTGTGGTGCCTGCCCCTGGACAACTGATCCATGAAGTAGGTATCTGCCTTTTTAACTGCCTAGAATGCTCAACTTAAAAAAAAAAAAATTATTTCCAATGGTTTAGAGGCTGCGGAGTTCTTGATCTCCTTCTACCATTCTGGGAGTTGTGATTACAGAAACAGGCACCTCCAAGCAAAATGCAGTGGAGAAGTTTGGAAACCATTACATAATGCCAAAAACACATTTGTATTTGATAATTAATTGTGGAACTGGGAGATGAGACTCAGAGCAGCACAGGGGAAAGAGCACCGAATTTGGAGTCTGAGGACCTAGTTTTAAATCCTAGCCCTACGACTTACAATACTTACCTGTGTGATGCTGGGGGAGCCACGGCCTTTCTGGGCTTCTGTTTCCTCAACAGAAATACAAGGGGTTGAAACGAAATGTTCTCTGATGATTTTTCTAGCTCTAAAGCCAGGACTATAATTAAACTCTTCTTGACCATAGGAAAAACCTTGCTGAGGTCCTTTCAGGATATTACTAAGGAAGGGGTGCTTCCCTTTGCATTTCCTGGAGTCCTGCGCTTGTTCTAAACTTCAGCGTGGCCACTAAACATACCCTGTTCACAACATGCCGGCTGGGAGAAAGTCTCAGTCCCAAAGATGGAACCTAGAATAAATTACATTGTTTGATACGGTGGCTAACATGTTTTCCTTCCTAAACTACCACTCCTTCAAATGATTCTTCTCTCCTTCTTTAATCTATTTCTCAATTGCTACCAATTTCCCTCTTCTCCAGATTCCAAACATGAGCCCACGGTGTAACTGTGCCACTGTGCCACCAGATACATCTCCAAGTTACGCTGTGGCTGGATGCCTGCCGAGAGAAGCCTGTGTTAGCCATGGAACTCTTTGATATGTTTAGGTTTCAATGGTCCTGTCAATCCAGAATTTGGAAGGTGGGGCTGAAACGCTCTGTCCTAAGATGCTGATGTTGAACAGCAGCTCAGAGGAGGCCTTTGGCCTAGAAAAGCTGTGACGAGCCTCTGTACTCCCCCGATTCTGACCAAAGGGTCCCTCTGCCCTGCCACGCTGACCAAGGGCAGCAAGAAAACAACCCTGGCAGCCATTCTGACAAGAATTTGAGTAGACTGTAATTTAAGCTCAGGTGCAAACCAATCTAGCTGCTGTTATTTATCCAAGAAATGTTAAGTGTTTAGTTACTCTGAGAAATAACAAAAGTACATGACCTACTTATACAATTGAAACAAGCTGTATCTAAGTTCCCTGCTTTCTCCAGTGTCTAGCCTATCTGCTTTCTTTTCTTTCTTTTTTTTTTTTTGGCGGGGCAATGGGGGTTAAGTGACTTGCCCAGGGTCACACAGCTAGTAAGTGTCAAGTGTCTGAGGCCGGATTTGAACTCCTGAATCCAGGGCCGGTGCTTTATCCACTGCGCCACCTAGCTGCCCCCTCTGCTTTCTTTTCTTAACCATGTTTCTCATGTGGTTGGGAGAGGAGGAAGTCACACTGGACGTGGAATCAGAGTGCTCCAAACTGTGCTCCTGCTCACTTCCTGTATCACGTCTCTGGGACCTCAGTTTCCTCACCTGTAAAATCAGGCTGGACTAAATGAGCTCTAAAGTCTCTTCCAATTCAACTTATAATCCTCTAACTCTGTAACTTGCTTTTTTTTTTTTTTGGCTTTATATCCATCTTCAATCCTTGTTTTTGATATAGATAAATGCATAGATAATATTAATCTCATAATCCTCAGCCTCCTGCCCTACCAGTGCCCTTAAACTCACATTATTCAGCATCCCAGATACACTTTCCATAGGGAGCCACGCTTTTAGCTACTACACGAGAGGATCTGCACAGAACGTATTGTACATGAAGATCGCCGTGCCTAAGACATGCAGAGAGGCAATATTTTAGCGTTTCTGATTACGCTTTAACATTGAGGTTATTACATCACACTGTACTGGAAGAAAGCCAGCTCTGTCAGACACCTTTCCCGGCTATTTCTGAACCATGCTACCTACACTTGGGCTCTCCTCTCCTCTCCTCTCCCAATTTTAGACTCCAAACTTGACACCATGCATGGCCTCTGCTGGGTGGGCTCTCACCCCCTCTTGCCCAGCCCCCAAGCTCCCTTTCTGGCTGTTGGCCAACCATGTCCTCCTCCTTCATCTTTTTCGGTTCTAGTCACCTTTCATGTATCATCTTCTTCTAGTAGAATGTAAAATTCTTGAGGGCAGTGACTATCTTGTCCGTTTTTACTTGTATTCTTCTTGCTTAGCATAGTGCCTTGCACTTAAAAAGTATATTAAGTGCTCATTCATTCATAGACAACAAGAAAGTTTAAAAAGCCAAAAATCTGCCTCAGAGCCTGTGTCTCACTATTGACTCTAGTGTATAACCACAATAAAGCACGGAAAGGTAAGGGAGGTAGACAGTGAAATCACTTTGCTGGGAGGGTCACATTTGGAAATGAAGGGAAGGATAAGCGTAGCCTCATCTGCAACTTTTTTTACAAGAGTGGTACCATTCAGATTTGGGGCAGACACAAAGGAGACAGAAGGAAATAAGCAGAGACAGCCTCCAGATAGAGGTAACATTTTGTTGGGGTTTTTCTTTTAATTGAAACGGTGCTAGCTTCTCTAAGTGAGAGCTTGAAACACTTCCCAGTAGCATGGGCACTATTCCCCCCAGTTAACGCCTAATTATTATTATTATCATTAGGGGGTTGCTTGTGTGGGTCATTGAATTATCTAAAGTCCTTTGCTTTCTGCTCTTTCTCACACCCTCTTTGGTCATTTCAATTATCCATGCTTTCTTTGTTGGCTAATATACACAGCGAACTGTAAAAAAAAAAAAGAAAAAAAAGAAAAAAAAAATTATTTGCTAACAAGAATTAATGCTACCATTAATTGACACTATTTATATTATTGTCTGTCATTTGTGCAAAGTTCAAATAAGGCCAAATTATTTACTTTCTGTGGGGGTGGCTGGAGGGGACAGGAATGTTGAGATGGAGAGAATAATTTCTAAAGGCTTAATTCACTGTAATGACAAAGTACATAAAATAACACAAACAATGCTTAAGTGACAAATGCAGGTCTTCCAACCTCCATATTCTCCACAGGGCTATAAACATTATTAAATTTTATTAACAAAAAAACTTTGTACATTTTCTTTTAATACATTTGGAATTTTACATCTAGGTAAAATAACAGCACATTCAAATTTTACCATTTATACAAATTGTTACAGAATAAGAACCAGTGGGCTAAGTAAAATAAACCACACTGATTTGCTTTTGTAAAGTATCTACAAAAATGATTTGACAATTTCTTTAAAATCCCCCTGAACATATAAAAATAAATTAATTTTTACTTTTTCAATTAAATCTACCAATTAGAAATATTACAAATCAAAATATCAATGTTTTCTTATTAATTTTTCACAATACAAAACAGATTCACAAAACCTTATTTACAGAAATGAGGTAAGAACTGTGCAATGTTTAACCAAGAGACATATTGCAGAATTAACATGTTCTTCCAGCTAAGTACACAGTGGAGGTCTAATTACAGCTGGGTCTTTTCCACTAATAATTCACACATTTAAGTACAGATCAGTGGTTATTGCCCCAATTGTTTAATTTCTACTCTGCCTTACTGTCACACCAGGAGCTTAGCTATCCTAAGTGGAAGTGTCGTAATACAAGTTTTACCTGTTTTGAACGCTGTGGTGTTTCAATCCCCGGCAGTAATGGGAAGCAGTTAAACAAAACAGATCTTTCTCACACATCCACTTTCTTTTGTGGTGACTCATTAGTGGAAAAACACCCAGGTAACAGTTTTGCCTGAGCTATCTACAGTGGCATAGAAAGTTTTCATAAAGGCAGAACCAGAGGAAAGGCTGCTGGTCCAGTGTCCCAAGCTCCCACTGCTTATGAGGACTGCCCCCAGGGCAAGCTCAGCTGTCTAGAGCCATTTCAACACAACGGAGGTACTTCCAGGCACTTGGTCAAGGCCAAACATGACCAGTACTTTCCAGAGTGGCCTTCTCTTATGGAAAGGATTCTTTCTACATGAATTGATCTAGTTCACCCAGCAGTCTAAAACGTGCTTAAGGTTAATAGCTTTGTGTTACAAAAGAAGTCAGTACCAACTCTAAGGTAAAAGCATTTAGCAGTAGACAATACCATCATAACTTGATTAACAATATAGATCAAGTCCCATTGCAAAGGAAATCTCTCTAATAAAAAGATTGCCCAAGTCCCAGCTGATGACCCATTTATTTCAAGCAATTTCCAACACAACTTCCAGTACAAGAAAATATTCTGGACAGTCCCTCAGATTGTGTTAACAGGATGTGACCTGCAGTCAAGCATATCTAGCCACAGCAAAAGATCATGGTTTTGTTGGTTCTTTTTTTCTTTTCAATTTATGTATTCAAAATCAAGTAATTTGTCATTGGAATAAGTCTTCAGTTTTGCTATTTATAAGTCCAATTTGTAACGAAAAATAGCGCGCCAACAATATAGTTTCTCTTTGTGGTTGATGCACTCATTGCATGTACATTGTTGCATTGACAAAAATAATGAGTTGCTGAACTTTCCTTCAAAGTTCATGAAATCTTGGGGAAGGAGGGAGAAGAGTTCCATTTCAGTGCAACAAAGCAACAAGGAAGTAAATCAAAGTGTTAGAAGAATGTCCTCATGACCAATAATCCTTTGCTGTGCAGTTAGCTCCTTGTTGCATTCTTCATAGCTGCAGAAAGGAGGACTGCAATAGCAGCCATAAGAAGTGCTAAAACAGCAGGATAAGGAGTTTCCAAAATGTTTCTATGGGTCAACTTTTCTCTTGTGCAACAGGCCCAGTTTTATCATTAAGTCTCTGCAATTAAAATTCAAAATATTTTAAATCAAAGTTGGCAAATCAATTTTGGGCAAACAAAACATCCTAAGTCATGATCAGTGCCACAGAAATATAAAATAGGATTTAAAATAAGGTGGATGGTTCTTTTCTGGAGAGCCGAGAGTCTCTGGAGGTGGGGACACTCTAAACTTTACACAGAAAAGCAAAAGGAAATTGAGCAGCACACTGACAGAATATTTAACTTCTCTTATTTTTCCAGGGATGCTATTTACGAGGCATGAAAGGAACACTTTTCTACGGTTACGCTAATTAAATATCTCCAGTTATCCCAGGCTCTGGGCCTTCTTCCTCTCACATCTGTATTTCTCCAAAGCTGCCTAAATGTAATAATGTCACCCACATCCTCATCAAGGCTTCATTTCTTCTCCATTCCTGGTCTCTCTCTGTTAACCAAAAGATACATTTATACTGCTGTATAATCCAATGTTAGTTGACTTGTAACTTCACCTCATCAGTCTGGAAACAACTTGTGTTTGAAGAACTGGGAAGGAAGACACAAAACTATTCAAAAATCAATATAGAACTACTGAAATTCAAAGAATCAGCACAATAGTAAAGCCGTGACTCATCCATGAGAATGACAGTTATTTCAAAATTAAGAAGGCAGGGACTGATCTTAAAAACAGTGGGGCAATTAAAAAACAAAAAGTTTAGCCTTGGCCAATCAGACAATGAATTGTGAACCTGAGGTCGGCTATGGATAATTTCGTTAAACACACGCTGAATGAGCCCCTCCCTTCCTTCCAACCAAAGCCAAATTCGCAGTTTTTAAAGTAAAGTCAGAAAGCACAGAGTAGAAACCTTTACAAGGCCACGGGAAATGCCTGGTCTAAAAACAAGACCCTAAAGTTGCTCAATGCCTCCCTTAGGACCCCTCTCTGCTCCCCAGGGGGCTCCTCATTCCCCAGCACACCTGGCCCAAGTCCTGTTCTCATCTGGAGCTTGAGTTCAGCATTTTACCCTTGGCCGGATTTGTGCTTGGCTAATTGTGGGTGAATTTTTGTTTCATAACATGAAAGCTCTACTATGTTTTTGCCATCAGTCTTTCTTTATACCTTCTCAACCTTGAGTTTTACCTCACTCAAGCGCTTTTAGACTAGAACTTGCATGACAATTTAAATGAGAACAATCCATAAAATTAATTCTAGCAGGTGAATGGGATTTATTTACTTTTCTACAGGAGGAGTGATCATATTTAAAGAGAATTCAAGAATTAATTTTAGCATAAGTATAATTCCTTTATTTTAAAGTAAAAAGTTTAAAATTATTCAAATAATAGACCAAATTACACAGAGGGAATTTGAAAAAATATATCTAAGTGGCCATGCTGTACAACTAAATATGCCCCCCACCCACGTTTTTAGAAAGAATACCAGAGTATAAACTATTCTTTAAATCTGTATGCAATTATAACCTGATATAATTAGAAAATGCATAATAAATTGGCTTAGTTACTTTGCTGTTGTTTCTTAAATTCCCAGTTGCTAAGACAACCGGTTTAAAAAATAAACTATCGGGGACTTTTTATACACACAAAAACAAAGGTTAGTTAGATCAAAGTCAGTGAGGAAAAGAACTAATGATTTGGATTAGAGGACTGGGGTTCTGAATCCTGACTCTGCCGTTCACCGTGGAACCTCTGGCACCTCACTTTGCCACCTCTGGGGACCCCAGAGGACACATCTGGAAAGTGAACACTTGGATTAGATACTTTCTAAAGGTCCTTTCCAGCTCGAAATCCAGTGGTGACTAGATCTAATACTTTTACCAATACCCTTTTATATGTAAAGGAACGAAGGCTACTTACTGTGACTTTCTGATTTGTATTATCCCCATGAATTGTGAGAAATGGGTTGGCGGTTGATGGATGAAGTGGAGGTGCCTGGGTGCCTGCAAGGAGGTTATTTATAGGTATCTGCGATGGGCCTGGGAGCTGGAGCTGCTGCAGTTCAGGCTGGTGGTGCTGCTGGTGGTGCTGCTGTACTAACTGATAAAGGAGGGCCTGATGCTGTTCCTAAGCAAAGACAGAGGAAAAGGGTTTGGGGGAAAATAGGCACAGGGGTTGAAATGAGTTCCTAATCAATAACATGAAATTAGGTTCTCAGTACATACCTCTCTCTTTAGACAATACCATACTTAAAGTCTAATCTTAGGTATTTCTAAATCTGTAATTTTCAGATTCACAGGGAAGGAATGCTATCCTACCTTATCAGATGGCAAAATAATACTCTCAAAAACAACCCTTTTCCCCAACAAAGTGAATTCCTAGAAAACCCACTAATTAAATAAACATACTATGTATTTACAAGTCCAAAAAGTACCCAAGAGCTAACTTTTCTTGATTTTGCCATATGAAAATTCTCTATAGCAAAAATTTTTCCACAATCAAAGAAGAAACCAATTATGTCTAAGATGTTTGTAATGACAACAGGAATGATTAGCCCAAAAGTCTTGGCTTAACAAGGAAAACAGGATTTAAATGCTTTCAGTCCTAGCCCTAGAAGTCACTTTTCACTCAACAGTATTTACCAAGGCACTTACTTTGCAGCAGAATACTTAACAAGGTAATTCAATGTGGGTTGGAAATGTAATATCTACTAATTACAGTAACCCTTGATTAAACAGAATGTTCAATTAACCAGTTTATTGTATATTACTTTTGAGAGAAAAGATATAAGATCCCCAACCCTCCTCTCCCTTACCCCCGGCCAAAGCACAACCTTCAAAATAAACTGTGGGATAAGTGTATCATCTATATTGACTACCC
Source organism: Dromiciops gliroides (assembly GCF_019393635.1). Classification (NCBI taxonomy): domain Eukaryota; kingdom Metazoa; phylum Chordata; class Mammalia; order Microbiotheria; family Microbiotheriidae; genus Dromiciops; species Dromiciops gliroides. The sequence goes on along the minus strand of NC_057865.1, from coordinate 59,805,591 downwards.
AGTGAGAGCCAATATTCAGGCTCTCATTGAGATTCATGATCTCAATGGCCTCCAATACCCTAAATCAAAGAAACCCTTTGCTATTTGTACCATATAAAAATCACAGTGAGCTTTCTCTAACTACAATGGCAGGAAAAGTTTTTAATACTTAAGACTTGAAACAAAACAAAAAGATTTTTCTGGTTAATCTTAAGCTAAAAAAAGAGAACTGAATGAAGCAGAGCATTCCAGCAACTTTCCAGTTATTTGCTGTTTTACCAAACAATAAAAATCTACTCCAGGTATCCCAGGACTTGGATATTGGGGAAAGTATTCTTGAACTGAAATGTATCAAAGCTAATCCACAAAGGGAAAAAGGTTTATTTTATATCTTGACTGTTTTTAAATGGAGCTTTTCAACTATATCAACCTAGGGCAAGGCTTTTATTGCCATATTTCTTATATCAGCAATCTAAAAAAACCTGATGCACTAAAAAGATGTCATATAAATATTAAAACAAGTTCATGACAGAAAAAATGAAGGACTTACAGATGTAAGTTGTTGAGAATTCAACAATTGTTGAAACTGCTGTTGATGTAGAAGTAGTTGTCTTTGCTGATCAGACAATAAACCTAGTCCAGAGGCACTGAAAAGTAATGATAGAAATTCTGACTTTTCTCCATATAATTTAGTGGTTTACTTTTAGAATTAAAATCTTTGCATTTGGAATTTTAATGCAGACAAAACCAAAAAGAGGCAGTGGGGTCGGAGCAGAAACTTATCTCTTCAGTTATTCTGAAGTCAACACATCTACAAATTCTCATTCAATCATACCCACATCTCTATTCCCATGAATTAAGAAAAAAAAAATGAGTGCTGGCTTATTCTACAGAATTTTACAATCTCATAGTCAATAATTTAACACACATACTCTAAGTTATCCAAGGACAATTTACTTAACAATTCACCAACGGTTTACTGCATTTTTTTAAACAAAGAAATGCAAATAGCATTCAGTACTTTAAGCTTTCAAGGAAGGGAGGAGAGCAGAACATTTTTAGAAAACAATGCAAATTTTAAAAAATTTGCTGAGAATATACTAATTCCCAAAACCTTGTTTAGTAAAAATAATTCTTAGGCCTGACTATTCACCTATTTATTTCAAGTAATATTCAATAAAAAGAAATTATGGAAAAACTAAATCATCTGGCCATTCCCTTGAAGTCATGATATATTTTGACCTGTATTCTAAAATTTAAATTTTATATCTCAGTTCTATTTTTTAAAAATTTAAAAATACAGTTTTAATTTTTATATCTCAATTCTAAAAAGGTAATCAAATGCACATTCACTTTCCTTTTAAAAAAGGCTTATTACTAGTCAAGGAGTAACTAACTTCATCACATTACTTCTGTCCAGAATTTATAAATTTCACCAAATGACACATGAAAATAAAGATAACGACATGGGGGAGGAGTGCTTTTAAAAATATATATCAAAGATCATAAAATAATTAAAACAAAAACCTAGTGAACTAAAATTTTCCATGCTACTGTAAATGACAAAAGCAATTCTGTGTTGTCTTTCTTTTGAATAACATGATCTGCACAAATAAAATCACGTCACTGGCATTAGTTCTTATTCACTAATTTCATTTTAACCGTTTTGAAAATGCTATATATACTTCAGGTACAAGGAATTCATTTTTAAAAACCTTATTAAAGAAAAAATGTAGAGAACGAACTTCAAGTCTCCTGTAGACACCTGGGCAACACTAGAGTCACATTGCCTAAGAAGCCCCCATAGGCTGCTGGTTAGTCTCTCACCTGCTGTTCAGTGTTGTTGGCAGTGGGTGTGCTGCGTTGGGTGGCACAGTTGTGTGGGTAAGGGAAGGAGGGTTCTGCGATATTGTGACTGGGGTCTGAATGACGCCATTTAAAGCTCCTACGATTCCATTGATTGCCAGTTGGTTACCGGGCAGAGCTCCAATTATCCCACCCACTGCCGGCACCGCAGGAATGGTGGATGTTACAGTCTGCATGCCGCCAGCCAGTGCCCCTACGGCCACACCATTGACCTGCTGAACTCCAGCCACTCCCGAGCCTTGTTGAGCCGGACTTTGCCCAGCAGGAGGCGGAGTGGAGAGGGCCGAGGAACTGCTGGTGCTTTGTCCGCTGGAAGTTAAGTCCTAATGTAGGAAAACAGAAAGCTGAATGGCAAAGGGCTCGGAAGAACAGAGCTGGTCAAGGATTTTTGGAAGTTTACCATAAAAGGTTAGAAGTGAGAGAGTTCTAACACACAGCAGAAAAAAACCATGCCAAAATTACCTGATTTAGTGCAGGAAGAGAGCTATCGGGTAAGAAGCTGTTTCCTAGATGGGGACTCTTACTGCTGTTTAAGGAATCTGTGGTTGGAGCTAAGAGAAAAAAAATAACACAACCAGATTTTCTTGTTAAATTACCAACAAAATGGCAATTCCAAATAACACACGAGATTGATGACCTGGTAAATATACAACTAAAGTAAAAGCTCATATTAAAGCTAAATGATCAACAACTGCCCAGTTGAACAAGGAAAAAAAATAACAAACATGTTAAAATCCTGCTATTGCAGAAAATAGATGTTCATGCATAATGTAATGGAGAAGGGCTAAACCGGTGAGTTCACTGGCATAGGAAACTCCCCAGTGAGGACACCCCTTCCCCAATGAAGGTCAGCACTATCTTGGCAACTTACAGTCAGAGAGGTGTCCTATGCCCACAGCCCCAAGCCCACAGAATTGGGAAAAGCTGGATGAAATAAATACAACTACAATTCAACATAGTATTAATTTCTAGTTTTCCTAAGTCAATAGGCAATCTGCAGGGATATGATTCTATATGAGTCTGACACCACTGGGCAAGAGCACTGAGAGGCCAGGGCCCTGCACAGGGTCCCATGGATAGCTATGTGTCAGAGGCAGGACTGGAAGCCAGGCCTCTTGGCTCCGAGGCCAACTGGCGACCTGCTCTTCTGTGTCTCTGATGCCTTCTCTCCCTCACTTCCCCTCCTTCTCCTTCTCCTTCTTTCTCTCTCTGTCTCTCTCTTTCCCTCACTTCCCCTCCTTCTCCTTCTCCTTCTTTCTCTGTCTCTCTCTCTCCCTCACTTCCCCTCCTTCTCCTTCTTCTTTCTCTCTCTGTCTCTCTCTCTCCCTCACTTCCCCTCCTTCTCTCTTATTCTCTCTCTGCCTCTCATTATTTCTTTCTCTCTTATTCTCTCTCTCTCTCTGTCTCACGATGGAAATGTGTGCACACATCCCAGAGCTTAGTTCAAAGTTACTAGAGAGGAAGGAGAGGAAACTTTGCATAGCCAACATTCCTTACATATGTAATTTTTTTCCTTCTTACCAGTTTGTGCCGGAAACACATGGACTTGATGAGAAGGACTAGGATTGGTGGTCAGGGTGGGAAAGGGGACAGAGAGCTGAGCATTTAGTAACTGAAGACGTTCCTTTTTTGCTGTCAAGTTTTTGATCTGTTCCTCCAGTCTTCGATTTTCAACTTGAAGCTGGTGTAAGGACTTCAGCATTCCTAGAACTAGTAATCAAATGATTAATGACTGGGATGACTTTTACTAGTTTAAGCCACTTTACAAGGAAAAAAAAAAGGACCACATGAACGCGATGAAGCTGTCTCCATCATGCCCAGTTGTGCCCTGGTCATTGCTGACATGCACATGCTTTCATGGAGTTCTCCTTGTTGTGACCACAGTTTCTGGAATTCTGCTCTTTTCACATTAAAGTTTACACCCAAGCTTTGCTGGCTGGATGGATGGATGGATGACCTATTGCTTGTCATTTCTAAGAGACAGAGAGTAGTCCATCATATGGCTTCCTTAACCACTCCTCTATTGTTGGACATTTGGACTGATTCCAATTTTTCAATATTATAAACAGTGAACCAATAACCTCCTCTTTGGAATTACTGTTTGGGGTATATTCTAGTGATATAACTTTTAGAAACATGTCCATACTTTACTCCATTACTTGAAAATCTAAAAGCATACCATTGCTTCATATACATTACTTATTGTAAAAGTCAAGCATTAAAGATTAATGTCAATAATTTTAGTTCATGTAAAATAGAGAATGGCAAATAAAACGAGATGGATGGAACCTGCTATGCATTTTGTCTAAATTATTTGAGGCAGAAGTGAAGGAAAATGCATTTTATTTTTAGATGCTTAGTTGATATTTCTATGAATATAGACATACCCTTGAAATCCCAGCCCAGTCCCAAAGGGCTTTACATATTAGTCACAATCAAAATAGGAATGTTGAAAGATAAAAGAATTTAAAAAATAAAGACCAACTTTCATATGGACATGCTTTTTTATGAATGCTACATTTAAAAAGAAAATGTACTTGTCAACGAACAAAATTCTCTACCACACAGTATAGCAACTTATTTATTTATTTTAAATTAATCTGTATTACTCTATATACCTGGCTGGGGGCCTCATATTCCAGATGCTACCAATGCTGATCTCTGGATCACCCAGCAGGGAGCAGTGTGTATGCACTGCAACCACCACCCTTAGAGATAAAGTGCATCCCATTCTAAATTGTCAGCCTCGACCCTGCCCATTACCCCCAAATTCTGTCTCAATTCCAGAACTTGGATCTCCCAATTGGCAACCCAGAGAGTGCTGCTGTTGTACCACAGTGATGGCCACTTTTAAATTTCTCTGCATTAAAAAGTTCTATTTGTTTAATGTGACCTCTGGGCCTATTCCAGACACAACTCTACTGGTATAGGCACATCTGGTCATTTCCCAAGGATTTAACTTTTATCCCTCCTCTTCAAGAACATACAAAGGAACCCTCAGTGTGCCCAAATGAGATGCAATAAGACTAAGCTAAACCTGTCCTCCAGCTATCATGTTTAAAGGATTATCCCGGCATGAATTTCCTCACAATTAGCATTTTTGTCAGGATACCATTCATAAAAATACCAACTAGATAGCACTTGGCTCACTAACACGAAGCAAGATAGCTTTTTCAATGAAACAAAGCAAAGACGGTTTATACCCTCCCCAAAATCATGAAACTTCTTTCTGATATTTTTCCTTAAAATGTGTGTGTGTGTATGTATGTGTATACATATCCCTTATCTTCTCAGTTAAAAACCATCCAATTTTTTTTTGCATCAATCACTAACTTGTGGGTCTTGATTAATAACAGAAATTGAAAAAATACTTAAAATGTTGACCATACTCAGAAAAAGGCCTTACATGAACTCCCCAAAAGACAGGCTATTTTCCCTTAAAATAATAAAGCTAAGAAACAGTCCTTGTACAATTTAAAACACAAGAATGGAGAAGTACAACCCCGCCCCCAATAATGATCAATATTTAATATAATAATTTATTAAGTAGTTCTAGATAACATGCAACGTATTAAACTCTTTAGCAGCTACAGCTTCAGACACAGCAGCTATTCAAATAAAAGAAAAGGAATACTTACTGTCACTAGGGGTGCCCTGTTCTAGCAAAAACTGCTGTCCTTCACTCCATTGCCTCTCCAAAAGCTGCTCTATGCTGACTGCAACTGGGGGCAGATTCTCCAGACTACTGTTGCCTGATTGATCATAGCGAATCTGTAAGCTGCTTACAGGAGAGCTGTTGAAAATATTATAATTCATACATTAAAAAGAAGGGATATACTCGCAAGGAAGGGTCCACTAATGTTTTTTACCTTGTTTTATTTAACTCTTTATGTCTACACATGCATCATTTTCCAGAATTTAGTTGCTTATGTCAAATGTCTCTGAGACAAAATCTAACCAAAAATTTAGTAGCAAATACTGCCCCTTTCAAATTTAACATGACTTTAATATAGTTGGAAATTAATTAAATACTATTCCAGCACGAGCTACACAAATACAGCATATAATCTCTGAGACAGGCTGTAAAAACAACAAAAACCCTGTAAAACAAACAAACAAAAATTTAATCCTTAAAAACTTGTACAGTTCTTTAGCCAAGTCTACTCAGCATAATGGGAAAAACCAAAATATTTTCCAGTATTTTCAGCTTCTGTATGAGTAAAAAGAATTTATCTATCTATCTATCTCACCAAATTCTATACTTGATGGATAAAAAACAGGGATTTTACAGACAGAGGTACCTGAGTTAAGAAATATGTGTGCATATCCAGAATACTTTAAAATTAGTAACATTTTTTATTATGGTTAACTAATGTATGAAGAATTAAAACATTTAAATGTCACACCAATTTAAGAAACATCGAGGCTGAGGGCAAATGTTATCTATATAAAAATGAAAACACAAGCATATATTGCCAAAAAATAACCAACCGACCAAAAAAGCCTTACTATAGTTTAGAAGTGCCCTTTAATTAGCATTTTAAACGCTGGCCTGCTCTTTCTGTTTATTAGACACGAATAAAAAGTGCCAGCTTTTAGGCGGGCATTTAGATTACTTTTTGTTGTTTTTCTGCATGGGGCTCCAAAACAATTTTAATCTTCAGAGTGATGAATGATATTTCGATGATTTATAAAGTATACACTTCATATGGTGATTAGCTTTAAATAAACATTAAGTTGTAAATGAAGTATTGAACATATCTATAAAATTAGACTGGTATGAAGTTAGAAAGACTTAAAAAATCATTTCTGAGATCCAATTTATATGACAATCATTTGAATGATGTTTAGCAAAAAAGATGGAGGTGAGTTCACCAGACCAGACGACTTCCATTATGTTCCTGAGATTTAAGAGAAGGGTAACTAACAATGTATCAAAAAGAAACTTTTTTTACTATATTACCTAAACATGTATAAGCTAATTAGGAAAACTAGAAGGTTGATGCATGCATGAAGGCAAGACAGGTCAAAGATTTTTAAAGCTGGAAAGACTCCCAGAGGCCATTTTACATATGAAAAAAAGGAAGCAGAGGAAGGTGGGTGATTTGCACAAGGTCCCACAGGAAGCAGGAGCATCAGGGTTTGAACTGATCTCAGAGGATCTTCGATCTGGGACTCTGCTGAGGTAAATCTGTTCTTAGAACATGGAAAGATACTCTCCACTAAAGGGACACAGAGACAGGAAAGGCTGTTTAATTTCTGGACTTATAAACAAATACTCCCACAACAAGTCAAGTTTTTAAAGTGCATGAAAACTTTGAGTCAAAGGTAATGCTCCCAACTTTAGCAGTAACCCTGGAGGGGAGGGGAGGCAGATCAATTACCCGCTGTGTATCTAAATGTCCTGACTCCCAAAGAAAAAAACTCCAGTGGGTCCAACTGGGCAAAGTAAATTACCTGAAACGAACTGTGGACTACAAGGCTAAAAAAGTTAATACTAAGATTTACCAGACTTACTCAAATGTTTCTAAAAAGAAGAAACCTCGACATATAGTTTCAAACATCTGAGGACATACCCAAGAAAACCTAGGAAAAACCCCGGGCATCTATACAGCCATCCAAGATTGTAAAGTGCATTTTCCTCACCACAACCCTATGGGGGAGGTATCCTAAGTATGATTTAGTCCCCACTGTTTTATAGATGGTGAAACTGAAGTTCTGAAGGTCCAGGGGCCTTGTCGATGATCATGTCACCAGTAATTCACTGATAATTAGGTAGTATTACTGTCCTAAGTATTTGACTGCAAGTTTATGCTGCACAATTAACAAGGTTTGATGTGAACATTTTTTTGGATTAAAGTTTGACATGAGTGGAGAGTTCCAGTTTCTCTCATATCTAAGTCTTTATTAAAATCTCTTTCATAATCTGGTACAGGGTAGGGGGACCTGGGGTGGATCCTGAGATCCCCTTTACTCCTCACTCCTAGGCTCAGTGGGTAGGATTAGTCAGAAAAGAGATAAGAGGAAAGAGAAGAAAGAGGGTAGGGTCCGGGGAGCCAGGAGTCATGAAAGTTAGTAAGGTGACTGATTCAAGTCCTTCCTGAATTGAAGGGCTAGTTCACCTTGTTCCACACAACCTCAAGCGGTAACTTTTCTTTCCGTTTTTCATGGATGAATTCATAGTCAAAACATTTTCTAACTCCTTAAAGGAGAAAACCTAAGCTACTTATTTATGATATACTCTCACAGGTTATTGAAATGACTATGATATTTGTGTTTGAATTAAAATTCCTTATTATAAGGATAAATACAGAAAAGGAGCCAGCCATATGGATCTTTGAGTAGCAGGTTATATACAATGATTTCTACTAAAGACTTTTTTTTTATTCCCCAAATGACACATACCCCAGAATTACTAAGCTCACTCCCCCAATTCTATAAAATATTATCAGTAATTATACAGTTTCCTTTATTATGCCAGACAGTTGGTAGTTTTTATAACTGGGGCTGGGGGGAGGATGTAATATATAAAGCACATGGCCATGCCTAGAATTTCCCTTTTCCTCCAAAAACTAACTCAATCTTCACTTTCTCTTGCCCCACTAAGTACAAGTGGTCTGATGAAATAGAGTAGGAGGAGTATAGTCACACTTCACTTATCGGAAGTATTGGAGTTTTAGCATGGCCCTTATTTTAAGCTAAGAGTCTCAAGGGACACACATTTGACCCTAAAATGTACAACTACTGTAGACCTCTCATATAATCATTAAAATTATACCAGAAAAGATTCACAGTTGTACCAGAAGTTATTTTGCTATAATGTAAAATCCCACTGTGAAGAGGCTGCAATGTATAAAGACAAGGGGAATATCTAAATCACTGAGATCATAGAACCATTGGAGTGTGATAGCAGAAAACCAACAGAATTTTAAAATTTATCACGGGGCTTGAAAGAACCTTAGAGATTATCTATCAGAGGTATGGAAGCTTGGTATGGCCTAGAAGCTAAGGAGAGAGAGAGAGTTGTGTGTGTGTGTGTATGTATGAATGAATGAATACAATGAAACTTTATTTAAAAATTAAAAAAACAAACCCAAACCATTCTTAGCTCCCAGGCTAGACAAAAGCAGGTGGACAGTTGCACTTAGTTCACAGATTGTAGTTTGCTAACTTCTCATCTAATCCAACACCATCATCTTACAGATGAGATAATGGAGGCCCAAAAAGCCATTGTCACTAGCTGTTAAGTGACAGAATAAGGAATATAACCCAGCTGTTCCAACATAGTGCTAGCAGAAGTAGTTAGCATGTAGATAGTGCTTTAAACTTTGCAAAACATTTTACAAATATTATTTCATTTGATCCTCACAACAACCTCAGGAGGTCGGTACCATTATTATCTCCAATTTGCAAATGAGGAAACCAAGGCAGACAGAATTTAAGTGACTTGCCCAGGGTCACACAGTCTCTGAGGCTGGATTGGAACTCAGGTTTTCCTAACTCCAGGTCCAGCACTCTAATTACCACACCACCAACAGCTACATCAATTGTACTGTCCTTTTCACTATACTCCCTTCCCCTGCCCCCCCTTACTTTAGTCTGGACCTCTCATTTCATTGGTGGAGGGAGCTCCTGGTGAGAAAATTCCTTCCATCAAAGCATGCAGGTGACTATTCTGTAACTCAACAGTCTTCCAATCACCTGGGATCATTTAGCAAGTCAGAGGCAAAACACAGGCACAGTTCTTAACTCTGAGACCAAACAGCCTCTAATACAGACAGATTATAAATATTTAATGATATAATTTAAATATTTTCCAAGATTTCCAACAAATTCTAGGAGACAGAGATAATTTTACATGTTTATATGAAACAATTTACACAAAAGTATGCCAGAGAATATCGTAACATTTTCTGACAGACATTAGAAAACATATTAGCATAAGCCAATCAAGATGATTTAGGTTAAAAACAAATATCTGGAGGCAGCTAGGTGGCTCAGTGGATAGAACACTGGCCCTGGATTCAGGAGGACCTGAGTTCAAATCTGACCTCAGACACTTAACACTTACTAGCTGTGTGACCCTGGGCAAATCACTTAACCCCAATTGCCTCACCAAAAAAACCAAATATCTGTAACTGAACAGGGTTGAGTTGGTCCAACCAGAAATTTATTTTAAAATCCACTTTTCTCTATAATATCTTTATTTTACTCTGTAAAAGAAGTTCAATTTCTCAAAAAGGTCTTTTATCATGTTACTCTAGTGTAATAAATGATGTTTTAAAACTACATATTTTATGACAGACAGAAATAGGCAAATGTTTAAAAAACGAAAGATTATATATTATCATCAGGCAAAAATAATGTTAAAAGCAGAAGAACTAAAAGCAATTATAAGCTTAAGAAAAGGTATGCCTTTTAACTTGTAAACATAATCAAATGTGTTTAAATTAACATCCACATAAATTTAAAACCACTTTTCTTGTCTATCTGGACATGTCATTTATCTACAGAATTCTTTATGGTCTCACATATGTATATGCTACTGATAAGGGATAAAGAAGTTTCCAGACCTCGGAATGTTTCCTTTGCCTTCACTCTACAGTGTAAATAATGCTTACCGTGGTGAGAGACTTCCTCTGGGTGAGCTTCCCCTGCCAACAAGGCTGCGGCTATTGTCTCCAAGATCTGGATCTGCAGTGTAAATATTTCATAGCTGATAAAGTGACTCTCACTAGATAAGAGGTTTTAAGCTGCTGCTCTGATTTTTCCCTAAAACATACATTAGACCTTAAGCACTCTCTCTGCAGTTACTACGAAGGTAAAAGACCTAATATGTTGCTAGTTTAAAATTGCTGAACTGTAGCGTGTAAGGCGTTGTCCCTACACGTTTCTGTGGGTGGAGAAGGCCATGGATTATGTTCAGTTCTTTCATTCCTTTCAATTTTTACAGCACGGAAGCGTGGTTTGCATTTGCAGTACCCTCCCCTCAGCCACTTTTAATTTCTACGGTGAAAGTAATGAATCACAGCTGTGGACAGCTCATCTGTATGCTTATCACAGCAAATCCTGATGCTTTGTATTTTTAACACTTTGCATCCCAAGACAAGCCATAAAACACCTAATATTTTATGCTGACCCTCACTGAGTCTAATGTGAATATTTAGTTCAGGATTTAATATTACCTGGATATATGTATATTTTTTGTTTTTCAAATGAATACAAAAAAATTCAGTAAACAAAATAAGATATACTTTAAAGGACTTTAAATTCTACTTCATTAGCTAACACACAATACTTTCCATTGGTCAAATCGAAATGGATGATTTTCCCTATGGCCTCTCAGTTAAATAACAACCCTATCTGACCCCCTTCAAGGTTGTCCTCCCCTTATTCTGAGTCAAGTGACCTCTGACCCTCTAGAGGGCAAAGACATGACTGATCCATTCTTGGTAAACTGCTAAACCCATTCCCTTCCCCCAAACAGGCATGACTACTTGGACATGTCAACAAATCCTTAAGGATGGAATGAAACAAAGCAAATCCAGTGGCTCATTAAAACAGGAGAAGAGGAAAATGCTACAAAATGTCAACTGGTAAATATTCACAGGATTACTAAACATTGTAGAAGTTCTCTAACAGGATTTTTTTTTTAAACCAAGTTTGTGTAATGCAATTTCATGAATTATGCAAATAAAGGTTTAGGCCGTTCACGGAGAAGCCCCGTGTTATGTTACTTTCATTGCACAGAACTGAGAACTGAACACATCAATCACAGAAGTCACAGGAGACGCTGCTGCATTCCTGCCTGCTGATGGCTCTGCTTAAACATTTACATTTCAGACAGTAAAAAATGCACACGGCTATTCTGCGGCACAGCAGAGCATTTACTTCCAACTGTGATTCTTTTGGAAAAAAAAAAATCACACAATCCCTTCGTAGCTCTACTCCTAGAGTTTACAAATAAAATTAGTTAGCTTTAAAGACAGTTAAATTAGGGAGAATTTCAATATTTCTTGGAACTTACCTGCTTGACTGTTTTCTGAGTGAGCTATAAGAGTTGCCATTGCCGAATTTGGATTTAATCTATTGCCATACATATGCGATGGAGCTAGACTTAAGGAAGATCCAGACAGGGTATTTGCCTAAATGGAAAAAAGTGAAAAGAGAAATAACTTGTATTTTGACAGCTTTCACTAGTTATTGCTTTTTTAGCTTTTCAAACAAACCTAGTCACCAGGTGTTCTGCCCTCATTGATATGACAACTAAGAGTAAATGACTGTCTGAAAAAGCATTAAATATTTCTAATGAAATAGAGTAGAGAGGAGTTTAATGCTACTTTTCCAAAATTAAAATTTTTAAATGCTACTTGCAAGTTTTGTTTTCAGTAACACTTTTAAAATGAATGACATATGCAAGGTAGAAGGGATTCTATTGCTTCCAGCTTATAAGTATGTAGGCAATGCCAGAACTCAGGGGCATGGTGATCATGTGGTTCTCCTCCTAATTATTTAATCTTATTAAGGCATTTACAAAATAAGGGCAGGTAGACAACAGATGTCTCACAAATGCCTGGGTCCCTGACATCACAAACCGACTGAGGAGGTCAAAAGGTCTCACTTCCAGCTCTACATTTAGCCTCACAGGCCATATTTCCTTTGCTTTGCTCTGTCATTAGTAAAACCTGCACAGTATTTTGTTACTTCCTATTTTGATAGACTTAGAAGCCTGGTGGTTTTTTTTTTGTTTTGTTTTGTTTTTATTTTAAAAGAAAGCAAACAGGCATCACGAGTATGTTTTCTATACAATACAGGGCTCGACGAATCGCAGCTTTGCCCTGACCCCATATAAGGCACTGTATTTTTGGCAGCTGGCCAGCTCGACTTACTGAAGAGCTCGTCCAAAGTTTGTAATTCATTCATGTTGCTAACCACAATTCTGAAGGCCTCTACTGGGACTTGTGCCAAACAAGCGAAAATGAACCCTTAAACAGATGAAGCAAAGGAGGCTGGCCAAAGTCTTGCATAATCCAATGTAATAAAAATGCCTTCTTCACTGGGCTGCGTGCTTTCTCCCTTTCGAAGAATACTACAGCCTTAGAATGCTACATTTAGAAAGAACATCATCATATTCACTGAAAAGCACGGGGTTCTGATACAAAATGCAAATGGGCACAAAATATACTTTTTATGCAACCAATCCATAAAAGAGAATCATTTTATAGAGATATCTAAAAACAGGAAAAAGAAGATATCTGACGATGACTTCCAAGAACTTAAGTATTTCTCATTTTAAAAAGTCAAACACGTGGTACAGACTGACGTTTGTAACCAAGATGACACAGTAGTTATTACCAGCAAAATAGTTCAGGACCATAAATGGTGTTTCTGGAAGGAATCATATGTGGCCATTACATTTTGGCTCCTGGCCAACTTATTAAGTATGATAAATGGACTTTTATAATTCACAGGAATACTTTCAGTGATGCAGAATCCAGTTCATGTTTTTTATTGTTCCATACTGTATACATAGTTCACAATTTCATGTAGCTTTAAGCTCAATCTGTCAATTCCTTGTTTCATTTGTCCTCTTAATTGAAGATTTGCATAAGAATATATTAAGTTCACAGTAAGTCTTGTTTAACAATCAATTAATAGTTTCAAAAAGGAGATAAAAAAAACCAAAACAAGAACATTCCATTAGACAAATATTCCTTTAATATAAGCCAAATAAAGCACAATCCCTAACATATAACCAAAACCATAAATAACCAAACCAAAAATACAATCCTACCCTACTCATCCAGTTACTGAGGACTAGAAGTAAGCAATAAAAGGCCTTTGGGCAGGCAAAAGAGATGTTACAAAATACCTACACAAAAGCTCATGTACTTGGTGCAGTGAGCTCTCACTCCTCAGGGCCTATCTATTTTTGCTTTGCAAGACAATTCTCCTAAATTGGGTCTTCTGGTTTTTAAACCACAAAAGACAGTTAAAGGTCTGTGCTACAGGTAAGCACATGGACAGGAACAAGAAATAGTAAATGATGTCAAGGAAAGAAAAAGAAATCTGAGAGCCAGCACAAAAATAGGGGGAAAACCCCCAAACAAACTCCTAAACCCACAGTCTGAGACAACTGAGAAAGAAGTAAGCAAAAAGAAAGTCTTAAACATCTGAATAAGTCCTGAGAACATGATTGTATTATAGCACAGTGTGGTAAGTGATACTGTAGTAATGGCCCTAATCAAGAAAAGGTTAAATTGTGTAATATATTTTTTAAAAAGATTTTCATTAACATGGCTAAAAATTTTTAAACAGTAGTGATTAAAGAGGTATAGCTGAGTTAAAAAATCACTGTGAAGAATAATTTGCTATTCAAGAGTTCCAGAGAGTTCAATTTTTACTGTGTTATGAAATTCTACAGTTAAAAATGATCTTTTCAGAATGTTTTTTTAAAATTCCAGAAGTTTAAAAATCATGACTACTGGAGTATTACATATCTCAACAAGTAACCTTTAAATAGAAAATGTATCTTTGCTTCTTTTCTCCTTTCAATTAAGATGAATATTTTTCTTAAAAATTGTTTAACTGGAGAACACAGCAGTATGTAACTTTTTTGCCTCAATATTTTCTATTTCAATGGATTTTGAGCTACCTGTCATTTTTTGACCAATAATTTTAATGTGCTGAAACAGTTGTTCAGGAATTGCTGAGACAATCCGAAGTTCCTGAAGACTTTGGACTGAAGCAAGAAAAGTTGTTTGTTTTGAAAGGAAGAGAGTAAAATCTTTGTGGTGGGATAATGGATTTAGTGGGAGTAATAAGGAAAAAGAATAAGAATAACAACAACAATACCAACAATTCACATTTCTATAGCACTAAGGCAGGTAACCAGATGAAAGGGCTATTGTGAATTTTTAAAAAAGTATTAGGGAAACAGAAAAAGCTCATTAATAAGTTGAAGATAAAGAAACATTAATAGAGAATTATAAGGGATAAGGACAATTTGATATAAAAATGATGGACACATCTCTCTTGTATAGTGCCAGTTATAGTAAACTAAGAGCATGAATAATTGTTTATCTAAGTCACAGGCTAAAAACAAACAGAAGAGCTAGCAGGCCAAGTTGCGCTTGATAGAGAAATTGTTCCCAGGGTTTTTAGACCTACCTCACAGAGAACACCAGTTTCATACAAATCTTAGTTTGTTCTACTTCACCTGGGTGGCAGCTTGGAACTAATTTTATCTACCATAAAGGTCAAAGTTCCACTAGTAAATAAGAGGAGGACCACACCAGGGGAGTCAACAGATCCGGGTTCCAGTTCTGATTCCTCTATTTTGGAAGATACAGATGCTTCTCCAGCTGGAACATACCTAAGCCAGCTAGCTATGCTTGATTTGGATTTTAGAAGGTGATAGATTTCACATTTTAAGTTTCCATCATCTTGAAAACTCAAAAGAAGCTTTTTTTAACCTGGGCTCTGTGGGATTGCTTTTTTAAAAAAATGTGCTATCTGTATCTGAACACAATTGGTTTCCTTTGTAATCCTGTGTATCTTATGTACTGAAAAGCATTATTCTGAGGAGTCCATAAGGCTTGTATCAGACTGCCTGCCAAAGGGATCCATGTTGGAAAAAATGGTTAGGAAGTCCTGCTTTAGTTTTTTTTTTTTTAATCACCCTTAAACTGGCAAAATTTATATACAGAGTGTGGGAAGGTGAAGTGGTCAAGGAAGACAGAGAGCTCCCTATTATCCTGCAAGCTGCCAGGAACATAACAGTTCACTTACCTAGGAGCAATATTATAGATCACACAGAACAATTCATAAACAATGAGGCAGGTAAGGGGAATACGACATAACAAAATACACAGGAAACCCAACTTGTACCCAAGGATAACATACTAAACAACTCAACAACTGCCTACGTTTTAAAAAAGAAACACCAAAATCAACGACTACTCATCATACCTCAATGGGAAAGAAAAAGAAGAGCAGGGATAGGTAACCTAGATCTAAAAGCAAACCGGCAGCTGCTTAGTGATCATCACATCCAAGCACAGACTTCTATCTGTGAGAAGAACTCCCTGTAGGACAAATTCTTTGCAAAAGTGGGTGGCACTTTTCCATTAGCAGACAGCACTCCAAAGGGTTCTCTACTTCAACGACATGAAGACATCATAGCGAAACACTAAATATATCTATGTCGGTGGGTCAGTCAATAAACTCATGCCTACTAGATACCAGGCACTGCCCTCAACACACTGAGGATACAAAGAATGACAAAAGACAGCCCCTGTTCTCAAGCAGCCCTCAGTCTAGTGGGGAACACAGCATGCAAACAACTACGGACCAACAAGCTACAGCTGAGACAGAAGAAAGCTAGAGGGGGAGATCCTAGCATTAAGGGGGATCTGCAGAAGGTGGGATTCTAGCGGAAGGAGAACATTACAGGCCTAGAAGACCACTGTGAGTGAGGATTTCTTGCTCAAGGAATGGCAAGGAGGTTGATAACAATGGATCACAGGGCATAATATGAGGACTGGGGGCAGAAAAGTGAAGGTGTAAAAGTGGAAGGTGGAAAAATAGGGGGAAGGGTTGCCACAGGTGCCAAACAGGATTTAATATTTGATCCTGAAGGGGACAGGGAGCTGCTGGAGATTTACTGAGTAGGGGGTTACATGGTCAGAACTTTGGCAGTTGAATGGATGATGGATTGGAATGGGAAGGGAAACCAACCAGAAGACTACTGTGATAGGTGAGGCCCTCACCAGAGGCATAGCAGTGCCAGAGGGAAGAAGGGAGTACATGGAAGAAATGTGATGAAGGTGAAATGGACGGGTCTTGGTAACTGGTTAGATATTGGGCATGACAAATAAAAACAACTCTGAGGTACCACCTGACACCTATCAGATTGGCTAAAATGACAAAAAAGGAAAATAATAAATGTTGGAGAAGCTGTGGGAAAATTGGAACACTAATCCATTGTTGGTGGAGCTGTGAACTGATCCAACCATTCTGGAGAGCAATTTGGAATTATGCCCAAAGGGCGATAAAGCTGTGCATACCCTTTGACCCAGCAATACCACTTTTGGGTCTTTTTCCCAAAGAGATCATGGAAGGGGGAAAGGAACCCACATGTACAAAAATATTTATAGCTGCTCTTTACGGTGGCAAAGAATTGGAAGTTGAGGGGGTGTCCATCAATTGGGGAATGGCTGGACAGGTTGTGGTATATGAATACAATGGAATACTATTGTGCTGTAAGAAATGATGAGCAAGGAGTTCAGAGAAACCTGGAGGGTCTTGCGTGGGCTGATGATGAGTGAGATGAGCAGAACTAGAAGAACATTGTACACAGTATCATCAATATTGAGTGTTGATCTACTGTGATGGACTAGATTCTTCTCACCAATGCAATGGTACAGAAGAGTTCCAGGGAACTCATGATAGAAGAGGATCTCCAAATCCAAGAAAAAAAAAAGAAAGAACGAACTGTGGAATATAGATGCTGAATGAACCATACTATTTCTTTTGTTTTTGATGCTGTTGTTTTTTTTTCTATTTTGAGGTTTTCCATCATTGCTCTGATTTTTTTCTCTTATAACATGACTAATGCAGAAATAGGATTAATGTTATTGTGTGTGTGTGTGTGTGTATATATATATAAATATATAAAACCTATATCAGATTACCTGCTGTCTAGGGGAGGGGAGAGGGAGGGAGAAAAATCTGAAATTGTAAAGCTTGTATAAACAAAGGTTGAGAACTATCTTTACATGTAATGGAAAAAAAAATAAAATACTTTATTAATTAAAAAAAAAAAAAGATATGGGGCATGAGAGAGAGTAGAGGAATAGATGATGACTCCTGGGTGACGGGAAGGATGGTAGAACCTTCAACAGAAATGGGAAGGTTAGGAAGAAGGAAAGATTTCGAGATAAAGACAGAGTGTGTTTCTGTATGTTGCTATAATAGCCCACCTTAATTCAGCACTTAAAAGTACATTCCTCAACACAGCTTCCTGAGGTAGGATGACACAAATATTAGCATCCCCATTTAATAGATAAGATGAAGAAGGTTCAGATATGTTAGGTGACTCATCCCTCTAGAAAGACTTTGTAGTTGGGCTTTTAATCAGACGTTTCCTAACTCCAAGTAAGTGTCCTTTGAAGTATATATGAACCTCTCAGGGTGATGTATCTATGATATGTATCATGCTTCTGTAGGGCCACATGCCTCCTACAGAAATCTGGGCACAATGTGGAGGAGAAGAATAGTAATATACCCCGGAAATCAGATAATTGATGAAGTCTGAATTAAAGATATAAACCAAAAATCTTTCAGCAGAGCCCTACCTCTGCCATATTTTATTTTTTTTCTGATCTCTTCTCTTCTCTTCTCTTCTCTTCTCTTCTCTTCTCTTCTCTTCTCTCTCTCTCTCACACACACACACACACCCTGCTGCCAACAAAGATGGCTTGAGCAATTCAAGAGATTTAGTTTCCTTATGTATTCTCTACATTTCCTATTCAAGAAACTGACAATACTCTAGGAACATAGGTTTTTAGAGATACCCTCTTTTTATGGATGAAGAAACTAGTACAAAAGTTAAATAATTTGCTTGATGTCAGAGTCCTTCTAGGGTCTAGAACGTAGCCTTCTTGACTCCCTGTTCAGCTCTTTCCCCATATACTACCACCTTGCCACTGTTCTGTGGCTAGAAAGAGCTTGTAAGGAAAACCAATAGCTTTTTCTAAAGAACTAGGTTACTTGTCCTAAACTAGTGAGTCACCAATTAAAAACTTAAATGACCTACAAAATTAGAGTATGGTATTTTACAAATATAAACATTTTAAATCGCTACAACAGAGTTTTACTTTTTAAGTTTCAAAAATTCAGACTTTTAGAAAGACGATTTAAGACTGGGGAATGGGAAATTAATCACTTCTGACCCTGCAAAAAGCTTTTTAGTTCTAATACTAAGTTATACTATTTTGATTTTCATAATTCATTGGGAGCCTAATTAAGTACAATTTCTGTTACACAAACATACAGATCAATGCAGTAAAACTTTTCTGATTGCTATAAATAACTGAATTATCATGACAGACTCAACACATGTTTAGATGAAACATATTAGGTCACTGAGCCAAAACACTGATTTTCCTAAGCAAATCTGGATAAACTTTCTACGTTAAATATACTTAAAGCTTAACAAGTCTTTTTCAAGGAGGTACACAAACTTGAAATAGAAGACATTAAAGAAATTAAGTTTGCTAAGTAAATTGGCACACTGGATCAAAAATATTGGCATGATTTAAAATATTTCAGTTTTAGCTTTTGCCCAACTGGTATTTCATTTCCAAAATTTAAAATCTTTGTTTACAGTCACACACATATGTTTCATGAAAAGTTTAACTGCAATATAAACTAAATTAAGAGAATTTAGAGATATTCTGCATGCCTTCCCTAGGGAGAAAGTTCCATTAAATGACACTACACAAGTACTGAACAGTCTTAAAACTGAGTATTGCTGTTTTTGTTTTGTTTTTTTCACTTGGACTGACAGAGGCAGTAATAGAGAGAAGGTGTATATAAAGAGGTCTGAAAATACCTTAGGTAGACTACAATTTCCCTTTTAGAAAAGTACTGTAGTAATGCATTATTTAGAGGTGAACCAGGAACTTCATACCATACTCACTGTAGAAACAGGCTGCAGCAAGCATTTATTAAAAATGCGTAATCATCCTGTCAATACACATTAAGGTCAAAGGATTCAAACAAGTTCTAAAATGCTGTACTTTAAAAACTGCAGTGTTTTTTTCATCAGGCCTTAATAATCAACTCACACGTCTTTAAAAAATGGTCTTTTAGAAACCCTACCAAAGATATTTCCTAAGCTGAACCTCTGATTATTATAAGGGAATACCAACTCTCACAAGAACACAATTACAATGCTCGCCTTACCTACTTTCCAAAAACAAACCAAGCCCCCCCCACACACAATTTAAAATAGGAAATGTGGGTAACATCTTGAACTGAGTATTAAGAAAAATGAAGGTATTATTTATTTCCCTTGTGGTGCGAAGGTAATATTTCAAAGTAAAAAGATTGTATATTTGCATATGTTCAAATGACTGCAGAAATATTATTACAAAAGAACAGGTGATTTTAAATGTCAAGACTTTTATTCACAAATTTAGCAAATAAAACTTTTATGTGGGGTCTGAAAAAGGTTTTCATGGAAAATGTTCAAATAAAAATGAGATGTTTCTGAAATACAGTTATTGAAAAGTTCTATTTGCTTATATATAAATTACACTACAAACGGTCTCTGAGACCCAAGAACACATGTGACAATACACAGTCCTATCCATTCCCTTGTTCTTTTCAGGTTTGATACTCTGAAATATTTTCTGCTAACAGGCCCCATTTCTGTCTGTTTCAGCTCCCCACCAGTAAGGTTTTAATACTCAGCGTGTGATGAGAGATGAAACCAAGTGTGAACAACTTTCAGGTCCCATGAGTAGGCTGACTGTTGAAGCTGTCAGGTTCAATTGCATCATTCCACATTATTCAATGCCCCAAACTGCTCCCTAATTGTTAGGGGCTTAACATATTCAAAACCATTGTTTAGGCTAATGCTGAAATGCCCACAGTTGAGTTTCCATAAAGAAGGGGGAGGGATTTAATTGTAGTTAAACCATTACTGAACTCCTTCATTCATGATAGGACAACAGGAAGGGGTCTAACAACCAATTCCAGAACAGATTCTTAATCAGTTTATTTCTAATCAGTACACCTCTTTCCTTTTAATTTTTAAGTCAAAGCTAACTCTTTAGTACTATAATGTTTTGGGAAACTTTATAATATTTAGGAGTGGACGTGGAGATAAGAATCATCCCTCCCTCTTCCTGATACTAAGGTTTCAGTCCATAAAACAGAGAGGTTATCTTACTCATAGCAAAGGGATTTCATTATTATTTCCTTGAATTAATCAAATATTTCTTACAAGTGAAGTCAGAATTACAGGTACATATATGTAATCTGTAATGTATGTATATAGTACACAAAAACAGACAATAAAAAAAATTTTAAATTTAATTTCAATTTTTAAATTACCTTCAAAGAAGCTAGATGTTTAAAATGTTAATAGGGGAATGTACATTTTAAGATTTAGAGCCAAAATGTACTTTGAGCAAACTATTTCCTGTTAGAAGGCATTCAAAAGTTAACATCCTCAGAAAGCTGCCTTAACTTTAACGATCCATTTATGAAAAAGTTAACCAACTATGTTTTTATTTTTTAATTTTGAAAAAACTCACACCATGGAACTGTCATAATCCACACCCCCAAAGCAACAAAAATATAAGTAAAATCAGATGCTAAATTGACTGCTGATAAACCACAAGCTATCATGTGTTTATTTTTATAGTTTGAAAATTCTTTTAAAAACATAATTCTAATTCTGTATACATAGAAATTTTGCTTTTGATTCACACGTGTGGGATCTTTAGAACAAAACCAAAAAATACCTTAATTTACTTGTGATAAAAATCATCTGACATAACACCCCCCTTAAAAAAAAGGTGAAGAGTATTCTTATTTTCCTAATAGGATGTTTCTGAGAACTCAATATCATCCATTTACACTTTGGCAACTAAGTTATTGCTTAGAGCAATAATTAACAATATTATACTGAAGAGAAGTGAAACAAAATAATCCAGTACGGTTTCCCTTTCAAAGTAGTTTCCTTAGAATAGCATTATTCTTAATGATAGTTATTCTTTTTGTAATTTTAGCATATTTATAGACATTACCAAAATTACTATGAAAAATAGCCTCTTAGCAGTAAAAAATTAGGATAAACAGATCCCAAGACTATACACATCTTATCAAAGTTTAAAACACTTCAATTATTAAAGATGCCTTAATAAATGTAGGATTAAATAGATTCCTTCCTTAATTCACTATATACAAAAATAAAAGTACACAAACACATAAATCAATCTCTTACCTACTAAAACATACAATGAACATGTAGTAAAAGTCTCACTGTAAACTCAAGAAGCTAAAGTACCAAAAATTCTACCATAAAAATTCTCTTTGATAACCACAACTATTAAACATCAGGTAAACCTCTACATTTCCTTCATACAAAAGATTTTTAAACATGGAAAACTTATCTTCTTTGTTTTGACAGTTAACATATAGAATAGATAGCTAATATGAGTTACCTAAACATATATACAAACTACATATATACAGACATCAAGATTCTATATAAAAGCAAAACCAAGAGCTCCTTCTAGAAGCATTTAAAAAAAAATTAATTGTTTTAAATTCTTTAATTTTTTTAAAGCCCTTCAAAGAAAAGCACTTGTATGCTTCCTAAGACAGGCAAGAATGAATATAACTGGGAAACACAGTGGGATTTGAAAGGCAAAATGAAAAATTAATGGCACACCTACAGAAACTAATTTATACCTCTGCCCACTGTACAACAAGGGCAGATCAAATCATTAAAAAACACAAAGATAGAAGCTCTTCAATCTTCCAATAATGTGAAACTGTAATTGTTATAATTGTAACTATATGACTGGTTTACTAATATGTAATGAAGTTGCAGTCTTAAATTAATCATTAATTAAAGTTAAAATGTTTAAAAAACAAATATTTTTAACATTTAAGTTTTGAAACTGGGCTGTCAAGCAGTTCTTTAAGAACTATGACATTTTCTTTTTCTTGATTTTTTCCCCCCACATTTGGTCATTAAGAACTGCTCACATTTTTACAATGCCTCCTCATCTCTTTCCCTAGTAAAGGTCCCCCCAACCCCGAAATGCACCAATCACTCCAGCCTATTTAAATTCCACTGGCCACTCCTCCCTCCCTTCCCTCCCTTCCCTCCCTTTAGCAGTTTGCCCACTAACATTTCTAATAGTGGCAAAGATGCCAAACAGAGGCTTTTCTGTTTTTCTTTAAACTAAACGCACAAAGATCAAGAATGACCTCTGAATTTCTAACCTGCTGGCATCAGGCCAGCCACTAAGAATTACTGCCCTCATTAAGCAATAAAAATGTAAGGAAACGGTATTTAAATTTAACAAGTTTTTCATAAATAAACAAAAAAATTTGCAATGGTGTGTTGATCATCTTAACCGCTGAGTGAGAATTCCAGAATTATGTTTAGATACCATTCATTTATTTTCGTTTACCTGGTTACAGAAGATATTGATATCTTCACCGTAAGTAATTTACCTTTAACAAATTCCCATATAAAACAAAACATGTAAGAATTATGTAGACTGAAGCTTATTATACTATATTCTTTATGAAAGTTACATCAGAAATAATTTGTAGCCTTGAACAGAAGACTGATCACCCACTACATCCACAGTCTTTGAAGTCATTCCTAAACATTCAATTCCTTCTAAATATTTTTGTATCCTTATACACAGAACGAGGCTAAAAAATTTCCCGTTTTCCACATTCCAGACCATTACTATTGTCTCAGGCGGCTAAATTGAAGTAGCGTTACACTCAGTTCAACCCAGAGGTCAGTGTGCCTCAGTTGCCTGGAGACTGATGGTTGCTACAGCAGCACCAGATAAGCCAGGCTAAATAAGCTTCTGCGAGGAAGCAGGAAGCATTTGCTGGTGGGCGAATGGAGGTGCAGCTGTCTCAGCATGCAGCGCGGTGAAAAATCATGCAACTGCCTTTCAGCCTAGCCGGGTGATCACATTTATAAGAGACCAATCTTACTGGAATTAGACAAGGGGAGAAACAGTAAAGATTTTAATTTGAAGGAATCCTGGATTACCAGCAACTAAGATTTCTTTGTTCTTCTAGGAGAGTCACATGTTACATGGAATTTTCCCTCTGGCTGTAAATTCCTCTTCATTGCCTCTTCTCCCCATCCCCCAAACCCACAACCATAATGAATGAGAAGAGATGAGATTTTTGCTTAATTCAGCCTGGAAGTAACCAGAGAGTAATTAAAACAGACTTTATGTAAAGAATGAAATGAGAGAAATGCACAATGAAAATGCTCATGTGAGACTTTGTCCAGTGATAAAAAAGATATCAACAGAGAACTCTTCACTTAATTAAAAGAGATAAAACTACTTATAAGAGTCCTTCCCTCACTTATCCTTTTAACCTCTCTAACCTGGAACCCTACTATTGGGGTGACCCAACCTTGCTACTAAAAGAGGATACACAGAAGAAGAAAAAAAATGAAAAAACAAAACCAAACCAAAACCCAAAAACAACTAAGCAAAACCTGCCAAGCTCTCTTGAGTTTGTTTACAAAGAGTCACCTCAGTGAGTATCTTTCATTTTTCAAGTGTATGCAGCAGACAGTATGGAACCTTGAGCACAAACCCCGACACACCATAGATGAGTTTATCATAAAGTGATGATTCCCTAAATGGCCAACATCCACACACATTTGCCTTTCCTGCCCCATTCCATGTTGTGATACACACCATTCAAAGAAGGCTGTGTCAACTCATGGGTAGTATCCAAAAGTTCTATAAGTTATATGTATGTGCATGTGGTGACGGGACTGTATAATTGACAATTAGTAATCACAACAGCAGAGACTTAACAGCATTTTCTTTTCCTGTATATAATTACACAATTATCATAACTGTTACAATAATTGTGTAAGACTTACATAATAGCTTTGGAAAGGAGAATAACTTCTCTAATGGAAACTATGAGGGATCTCAAGCATATAGAATATAACTGCTAGAACTGCAATTTGCCTATACATCCAATTTAATATTTACATTACTATGAATAGCACTATGGGATTCTCAAAAAAAAAATCTGTCTTTAAGAACTTTGTGATCACAAGAAACAAAATATGTACAAAACTAATAAAATACCCCCCCAAATTTACAAGGCAGTTTATTTTTTTTAATGTAATAAATATTTCTATTTATAGTTTGGGGTTCCAATTTTTATCCCTCCTTCCCTCCCTCCCCTCCCCCTCCCTGAGGTGGTAAGCAATTAGATATGGGTCAAACATGTATGAATATGTAAAACATTACCATATTTGTAATTTTGTAAAAGAACACTTGATTGAAAGAAAAAAAATGAAAGAAAACGAAAAATAGCATGTTTCAGTCTGTGTTCCATCAATATCAGTTCTTTCTTTGGAGGTGGATAGTATGTTTTATCAGTAGTCCAGTCAACAGTTCTTTATCAAACAATATCGCTGTCTCTGTGCACAATGTTCTCCTAGTTCTGCTCACTTCACTATACATCAGTTCATACAAGTCTTTCCAGGCCTTTCTGAAGTCATCCTGCTTGTCATTTCTTATACCACAATAATATTCCATCACCATCATATACCAGTTTATTTAGCCATTCCCCAATTGATGGGCATTTCTTTGATTTTGTAAGGAATTGTGATTTGGGGTTTTCATCACCCCATTTTTGCTTCATCATGGTCAGACAGAAAAGATGCAAGCTTTAAAAGCCTAAGAGAAGAGGCAGCTAGATGGCGCAGTGGATAGAGCACCAGCCCTGGAGTCAGGAGGACCTGAGTTCAAATTTGACCTCAGACACTTAACACACACTAGCTGTGTGACCCTGGGCAAGTCACTTAACCCCAATTGCCTCACTAAAAACAAAAAAAAAGCCTAAGAGAAGATGGGTGTGTACTTTGAGAGATTATGGAACAAACAACACAGAGAACATTTATTGAGTCACAGTATCAACCTAAGTACCTAACCCACCTACCTAGGAGTTCCCCCATGCCCACATGGGCCTGACCAAATTATAATGGGGACAGCCCCGGGGGTATGTTAAACCAATTGGAGACTCAGCCTGGCTATAGAACCACCCTGCCTGTGAGAAAGGCAGGAAGGAGGAGAGAGGACTCTCAGAGAGGGACAGAGGAGGAAGGTTGAGACACAGAAGAGCTGGTGTTTTTTTATCTTCAGACCTCACCAGGAGATGCTGCAAAGCTGATTCTCCTCAGAACTGCAGATCCCAGGGGGTGCTGAGTTTGTGTTCCTTCCAGTGAGGCTGGCTTGTTAAGCCAGTTGAGCTGGGAACAAGCTTAGTGTTTGAGTTAGAATAGTTAGAATAGCTTGGGTCTGGCAAAAACTAACTATCTCAGAAGTGAGACATATTTTTCCCTTTCTCTATCCCCTTTTTCATTGTCCCTAGCTTTATTAACTCCATTGTGTTGTAAATTCTGCTACCATTAATAAAACCTGATTTGTTTGTGAAAAAGATGCTGTTAATCTTCTTTCTTATTAGTTTCAGAGACATAACTGGAAAAGAGGCAGTTTGGAGAAGGGGAAACTCTGGACCTAGAGGTCCCCCATTATTTTCTAAACCCCAATATTACGGCGAGCCTCCCAATTAACTCCCAATACTAAATTTGGCCCTTAAAATTTCCAATTCTTAGCCATCACAAAATTTGTACAAATAGGTCTTTTTGTCTTTTGGGGGATGTCTTTGGGATATAAACCTAGCAGTATTGCTGGATCAAAGGCTATGCACAGTTCTATAGCTCTTTGGGCATAGTTTCAAATTGCTCTCCAGAATGGTTAGGTCTTTTCACAACTCCACCAACAGTGGATTAGCATCCCAGATTTCCCATATCCCCTCCAACATCCAATAATTTTTGTTTTTGTTATATTTGTGTAAGGCAATTTAAACATGAAATCTTATATTAAGCATTTGCATGAAAGTGACAACACAATCATTTCAATTTCTATCCAGTGAAATTTAAAATTGTTTCATGAAAACAGGTAATCAAATAATTATATTTCATTCGGGAGAAGACAAAATATCTTTTAACTTCTCTTATCCATCCCTAAGTTAATCTTAATAGGGCCAATTCATGTAAATTCAATATTCAGCTATTAGGATGTAGCCTTAGGCAAATTACCTAACTCTGAGCCTCAGTTTTACATCAGCAAAATGTGTATAAAAGTTGTACTGACCTACCTGCAGAAGCTATGTTGAGGAAAGAGCAATTACTGTATCAACATAGAAATGTTTTCAACTCACTCTTAATAATTACAGAAGTAATTTAATATTATTTATTAATGTTCATATTGGTGTCCAAGAATACCTGTGGTTTTAACAATTCAAACATGTTAGCATTTAACAACAAAAACAACCAAAACCCATATCCCACAAGTCAGCACATACTGACCACTAAGCACAGCTTTCTGCAGGTATCTGTAACATCAGGTGCTTAATAAATGCTTGTTGATTAGTAATATGAAAGGTAATAAAACCAAATAGCTAAGTCTTCATTGTTTGTTTCTGTTTTACTTTATGTATTAAAGAATTTAAGAAATGAAGGGGATAACTTAGTACAGTCTTAGGGGAGTTGCCCAATGCCCAGAGAAGTGACATGAGAAGCTGTGGTCACACAGTAAGTGTCAGAGGCAGAATTTGAACCTCCTTGTAAGTCCCACGATCCCAGTACTCTATCCATACGTAAGAATGCCTAGCAGGACTTGGCATTACCTTTAGAAAATTATCCAACTGAAATATGTAAGATGGGAATTGTTCATATTTTTGCTTTTATGTATTCATAACCAGCCTCCATCTACTTTTTTTTCCCCTCCATCTACTCTTTACATTACTCCACCCATACACATGAGGGGACAGAGGCAAAAACATCCATGTATTGGAACTTCCTGGAAGACAAGATAAAAGGAGTGGTTGTAGGAGAGGGCAAGGAGAGAGAGCTGACAGTTGGAAAAATGGACAAAGAAGGTCAGGCTAGCCACCTTACTATCCATTTATACATATTTCACCAATCTGATATTCATTGGAACTAATACAATTCTATTCTAAAATATAGGCACAGTCATCAAATGCTAAGTAATAACAGCTGACATTTATCGAGGCATTAAAAATGCTTTAAGTAAATTATCTCATTTGAGCCTCTCCACAGGCCTTTGAGGTATTGTAAATTTTGTTAATAACATTTTACAGATGAAGAAATGAAGTATCAAGCTTAAGTGACTTTGCCATGGTCTTACTGCTAGTTTCAGAGACAGGATACTAACTCACTGAGGTCTTCCTAACTCTTAAGCCCTCACTCTATCCACCATGCTGTCTCTCATTCACAAGAATTATTAAATCAAGTAGTTAAAGCCACACTTAGTAAAAAGAGCTGCATTCTTCAAAAGTATCATTTGGGGGAAGACAGTGGAGATTTTGGACATGCCCAATGAGTAAAGGGTTTTGGATTATCAGGGGAAATAATAAAGGCTTCAGGTATGGAAAGGCAAGGATCAGGTTAGAACGGACTTCAGAAGAAGAAGCAATCAAGAGTGAAAATTCTGCTTAAGGTGAAGGATTAAAAACAAATAAAAACCAAAAAGTAAGAGATGGTTCTCTAGGCTCAAGGGGTTTCTGGTCTCTTTTCCTTCAGAAAGAGAAGTGATAAGATCACTATCTAGTTCCCCCTTTTCCACCAGTGCTGAAAGGCAATGAAGCCATCCTGGGGACTTGATCTGTGGGCTCACTCAATGCAAAGGCTGACAAAGCTTTCTGGTAGCCTCTGGCTATTGACATGGCTTCCTGTTCATTTAAAACCATAAAAAGGCTCAACCATGTGGAGTTGGGTCCCTTCAGACTTTAGGGAATTGGGCCTGTGTCTACTGTGGCTAAGTTTTATAATGTTCTTAAAGAGAATCCATTCCATGCTATGACTAAGTAAACCTCTTTCTGTTAACTGTGGAACGACCTAGTTGTATCTCATTTTCTACAATACTGAAATGTATTATAGTGCAACAGGTTTGAAAAATGTTGTGTAAATATGGTCTCATTTGATCATCACAACAACCCAGGAAGGTAGGTGCTTTTATTATCCCCATTTTACAAATGAGAAAACAGAGGTAGACAGAGGTTAAGTGACTCCCCCAGGGAACAAAGCTGGGAAGCAGCTGAGGCTGGATTTGAACTTGTCTTCCTCATTCCAGGCCCAGGGGTCTGTCCACTGTACTGCCTAACTGCCTTACCAGAGGATGTGCTTAAGTTGGACCTAGCCATTACTCCTTCCTTTATAATACAATGGAATATTATTCAGAAATATTTCTCTGGGATATCCATAGTGAAATCACTTATGCCTACAGCCATATATCAATGCCCATAACAACAGGACTAGTTGGGAAGCCTGCCAACGCCATGTTCTCCCAATGAAGTTGTGTCTCCTTGGTTTAGCCTTGTCAATCAGGGCATCTCCCCCATCTAACTGAGAGAAAAGACTGGAAGGTGATGTAAAATAAAGAAGAAAAGATGTGCTTTATTAGAGGAGAGGAGGAAGGGAAAGGACTAGAGCTATACAACTTCACCACTACCTTTTCCCCTCATCTCATTATAGGAAAGACCTTTAAAAATATCCCCTAAAAATTCTGGGGCTCTTTTGCACAATTATTTTTTATAGGAGACAGTTCTTGATCGAAGGGTAGGACCAGATGACCCTAAAAGGTCTAATGTCTATGATTCTTTTTAAATGGTAGTTTTACAAAAACACCACGACTAACCATTTTAATCATGAAACACCACTTATAGTTTGTCTATAAAATGTTCAGTGACATGCTACTTTCTAATAACTAAGCCTAAGCTCATCTTCGACATTCTGCACCTTCCATTTGAACCAAGTTTGCCTTCTTGAAACCCAACCTATTTAAACCTTTTTCTATCTTTACTCAAACACAGAAGAGTATTTAGTTTTCAAATATTTATTAAGTACTTATTATTTGGAAAGTATTATGCTGGACATGAGAGTGGTACAAAGAAAAAGGATACAATAAGAAATAAGAAATAATCTTGTAGTCTCCTTTTATGTTGCAATAAAATCTTCAAGAATCATTCCCTAAACCATCCACACTAACAACCAAATAGTAAAATCAAAAAGCCCTGTATTTTCACACTCAAGCTACTATTTTGTTTATCTGAGTATCTCCACTGGTTTCTTATAAATCTTGCCATTTCTCCCCCAATTAAATTCTAAGCTTCTCAAGAGCAGTAACATGCCTAATCATGCCAATAAAATTTACATTCACTGCATAATATCCCAAACAAGCATCCTCAATTAAGATATCTTAGACCTTCAGATAAAGCTAATTCTAGAATACCATTGAAGAGTACAAATGAATAACCCAGATGTACACTATGAAATCCCCAGGTAGTAGAAAACTGACAAGATTCAAAACCACAAATGTGGTGAGTCAAGAATGTTAATAATATCAACAGCCAAATGGCTATTTTATCCATTTATGAAATTCTGTACTATTCTAGGCTAGGAAAAAGGGAAAA
Organism: Dromiciops gliroides; assembly: GCF_019393635.1. NCBI lineage: Eukaryota > Metazoa > Chordata > Mammalia > Microbiotheria > Microbiotheriidae > Dromiciops > Dromiciops gliroides. Next base: position 59,775,432 of record NC_057865.1, on the reverse strand, counting down.
AAACATTCGATTAGCAAATAATTCTTGAGTGACTACTATGTTCCAGGAACTGTGCTAGGCAAGGGGAAGAGAAGAGATAAAAATGATGTCTGCTCTCAAGGAGCTTACAGACTATCAAGGAAAGCACAGTATTATGGGCATATGTATGTATATGGGTACATGGATATAGAGAAAACACAAAAAAACCCATAAAGTAATTTATGGAAATCATTATTACTTGCTGTCAGCAAAGGCTTCACATGGAAGGTAATGCTTGAACTGTGGCCTAGAAGAGAGAGGGATTCTGAGGTGCAAAAGAGGGTCATGCCCTCCAGCTACAAGAAATGGACAATGTGAAGGGAGGTCTAACAGCAGGATGGCTGGTTCGACTAGACTATGCAGTGTGAGAAGAGTGATGCATAATAAGGGCTGGAGAGGTCGACTGGGGCTAGGTTATAAAGAGCTTAACAAACCAAACTGAGGGGTTTATATTTTAACCCAGGTGCAATAGGGAGCTAGTGCAGTTTACTGAGGAATACAGGGAAGTGACAAAAACTGCCTGAAGAAAATCAATTTTGGCCACAGTGGGGAAGACATGGGAGCCGAGAGATATGAGATTAGGGAAACCAATCAGGAGGACATTGCAATGTTGTTGTTGAAAGTCAGTGAGGACCTGACCTAGAGAGACAACCATTCCACTGTGACAGATGTGACAACCAACTAATCAAACAAGGGCTAGGTGGGCTCCTGGGATACAAGAACAGAGATCAAAATAATTCCTACTTGCAAAGAGCTTCTGTTTTAATGGAGGAGAAAACAAGGACATACATCAACATACACAACATACAAATGAACTAAGTCCATACAAATACATGCAAGGTCATTAGTCTGCAAGGGCAGACCAAGGAAGACAGAAAATGGTGCTTCAGCTGCATCTTAAATCCTAAGGAATCTCGAAGGGGGGTAGAAGAGGGGAGGGAAAGCCCTCCAGGCACAGAGATGGGAGAGGCAGTGCTGTGTGTGGGGGAAAGAAGAAGGCCCTCACCCTGCACTGGGAGGGACAGATGGAGGGACCAGGCTGGATAGGGCTTTAAAAGCTAAACAGAGACAACAGGAAGCCAGTGGAAGTGGCCGACTCCTGGAATGGCACCATCAGACCTGCATTTAAGTAAAATTACTTCGGTGGTAATGTGCAGAAGGGCTGGAGCAAAGAGAAGCTTAGGGCAGGGAGACCAATTAGGAAGCTGTTGCAATAATCCAGGAGAGTGAGGGCCTGAACTGAGATGGTCACTGTGCTAAATAGTGAGAAGGGGTCAGATACAAGAGCTGTGGTGAAGGTAGGAAGGCATGAGCTAGGTAGGGTGAGAGAGTTCAAGAAGATGCCAAAGTTACTTAAGAGACTGGAAGGATGGTGATGTCTTTGACAGAATAGAAAGAAAGGAAAAAGGAAGAAGGATTTACCAAGTGCCTACACTGTGCTAAATGATTTTAAAAATATCTAGTTTGATCCTCACAACAACCCTGGGAGACAGGTGGTCTTATTATCCCCATTTTACAAATGAGGAAAGTGAAGCAGATCTAGAGGTTAAGTGACTTGCCCAGGGTCACACAGCTAATAACTGTCTGAGGACCCATTCAAACTAAGGTCTTGGTGACTGCTGGCCCAACACTATCCACTATAGAAGCTCGGAATGGTCGGGGGAAAAGATATTGAGTTCTCTTCTCTTTTGGACAAAATGAATCAAGCTCGAAATGTCCAGTAGGTAGATGGTGATTCATGACTAAAGCTAAGTGGAGAGCCATGGGCTACATGTTATAGTTCTGGGAGACATCTGCACAGAGATGATAGTTAAATCCATAAGACCTAGTGATGTTGCCAAGGAAAATAGGGAGGAAAGAAAAGGGCCAAGGACAAAACCCTGAGGAATACCCCCAGACAAGGAGTGCAATTTGGATTATGAATCAGACATAGAAACTAGGAAGGAAATCAGGAGAGAGTCATGTCATGAAAACCAGAGAGGGATGAATAGCCAAGAGAAGGGAGTGATCAGAAGGATCAAATGAAGCAAATAGGTTAAGAAGCAGAAAGACTTAGAAAAGACTATCACATCTGCCAGTGAAGAGATCATTAATAATTTTGAGGAGAGGAATTTCAACTGCATGTGGAATTTGGAAGCCAGATTGCAAAAGATGCAAATCACAATATTTAGCAACTGATTGCATATGTGGGGCAAGTGAGAGTGAGAAGTTGAGATTACAAGGTTGGGATCCTGAAAGGATAGTGTTATTCTCAGAAAAAAAAAAGGAATCGGGGGAAGCAGAACTAAAGATAATACATTCTGTTTTGGACATACTGAATTTGAGAAGTTTTTTAGATGACTAGTTTAAGAAGTCCAAATGCCATTAATAATGTGGGACTGGAACTCAAGAGAGAGAGGAAGTTGGATATATAGCTATAAGAAAGGAGTCATCTACTAAGTGAAAATACAGAGAAAGAAAAGATGAACATTCAAGACAGAGTCCTGGGGTAAATCCACATGGAGGAAATGTGATAAGGATGACACATGAGACAGCAAAGAGGAGACCTAGAAAAGAGTAGTCACCAAAAGGAGAAAAACAAACAAACAAACAACAACCTAAAACAAAAACAACAATAAAAACAAACAAACCCAAAACACCCCAAACATGAGAAGAGAGTCATCAACAGTGTCAAATGCTGCAGATAGGTCAAGAAGGATGAGGACTGAGAAAAGGTCATCAATCATATTTGGCAATTAAGAGATTACTAATAAGTTTGGAGAGAGCAGCTGAGCGATGAATTTTGAAGCTAAATTACAAAGGGTTGAGAAGTAAGAGAAGAGGAAATAAAAGGTATGAATTTAGACTTTTATGGGAGTTTGGCTGAGGAAGAAAGGAGAAATATAGGACAATAGCTTGAGGAGGAAATTGGATTTAGTGAAAAAAATTTAAGGGAAAAGAGACTCACATGTTTGCAGGAAGCAGGGGGAAAGTCAGTAGATAAGGAAAGCTTGAAGATGGGAGAAATGATTGAGAGGGCAATCTGTCAAAAAAGACAGGAAGCAAAAGATTCAAGGGCACAAGTAGAGAATCTGCTTTGGTGAGGCAAAGGGACACTTCATGACCTGTGAGAACCGTAACAAAAGAGAAAATCAAAGACATTCTTAACGGGGTCGAAGTGAAGTGAAGTAGAAAAAGGAGCTCATGCCAAATGTCCTTGATCTTCTTAGTAAAGAGGCAAGATCCTCAACTAAGATAGTAAAGTCACCAAAGTATTTATTAATTACTATGTTCCCAGTACTGTGCTAAGGATGGGGAACACAAATATAAGCACAAAAATAGTTTTTGACCTCAAGAAACTTAAGACAACACATAAAGGAGAACTGAAAATAGGGGAAGGGAAGAAATGCAGGTACCAGGTGTTGAAGGTGGAAGGTGTTCAGGAGAAAGATTGAAGAGAAAGTCTGGGAGAGTCAAGAGGGGCAGCCTGGAGAGGAATGAAGACACAACTGGTCTAGAACACCTCCTTAAAATGGAGTTCTGGGAGGAACCAGCCAATCAGAGAGAGAAGCCACAGGGAAGAAGGTATTTCCAATGTGTGAAGTCCAGGGGTGAAAGTTTTCTATGAAGAGTTTTCAAGGATCAAGAGGGTCAAAAGGAGAGAAAAGTTTGAGAGAAGAGAAGGTGTGGAAGAATTTATGTGTGAAGTGGGAAAGAACTGATTAAAGGGTAGTAAAAGGGCTGCTCTATTGCAGCAAGGGTCTAGCTGAGGATGGGAAACATAATTTGTTATTGACCTTGTAGTTCCATTCAGCAGAGGAGGGGGACGGGGAGTGAGAGGGGAGCAGGGAGGAGGGTCAGCAGGATAAGAGGGCAAGGGATTTGAGGGTAAAAGACATTATAGAGCTGAACTGGTTACAACTATAGGGCTGAGGCTGGGAAGAGGGGCAAGTGATGGCAAGAGAAGAATACTGAGAAAGCCTGGGAAAATATTGAGGGGTGAAAGGACTGGGGGTTCTGTGGTTGAAAAGTAAGTTTAAGACAGGTAAAAGCCCTGGGGGAGATGGAATGATAAGTAACATTACAAGATAAAGTAGTAATTGTAAAGCATTTAGCACAGTGCCTGGCACATTGTAGGGATTTAGACAATGGTTATTCCCAACCGTGGTTCAGATAGAGTGGAGGACTGGATTATGAGATATAAGGAGAATAAAGAACTGAAAATTTAAGAAGTTTCAGGAAGCATTAACAGGTAAGATAAAGTTCCCTAGTATAAGGGCAGGAAATGGGAAGGAGTAAAATAGTGAGCCAGTTACTCAACTCCTCAAGAAATGAAGACAAATTACCTAAGTGTTGGTAGACAACAGTCGTGATGGTTTAGACTAGATACAGTTATGGGAGCAAAGAGAATCTGGCATTAGGGAGCAAAGAGTATTCTGATTCCCATTCAAGGAGTTCCTATCAAGGGTGTGATGATGGGAAAGAAAACAAGATGTAATCAGTGCTGAAGAGGATGGTCAAAGAGGTTTTCGTAGAGCTAAAAGAGGAGCATAAAAGAAGGGGATTGAAAAGAAAGGTCGACATTACATTCTGCCACAGGGAGAAGGTGGCTATGGTTGGAACTGAACAGTTCCAACATAGAACACAGTTAGTGAAGGGGCTTTAAAAATATTTTCATTAGAACTTTAATAAAATTGGGGTACTTGCTTTGAAACATTGTACCTTGTGTTCAGCAGCACAGAATTCACCAAATACTTTGCTGAAAGACCTCTTGTTTTTAAAATTTTCTTTTTAAATTATAAACATGAATACTTCAACAAATACAAATATTTGCATAAATAGTAAAAAAGGATTGTCTAACAGTGTGAATATCTATTATGTGTATATGTGATATGTTCATTTATCTCAATCCTGTATGACTCTTCATGATCCTATCTGAGATTTTCTTGGCAAAGATACTGGAGTGCTTTGCCATTTACTTCTCCAGCTCATTTTACAGACAAGGAACTGAGGCAACCAGAGTTAAGTGACTTACCCAGAGTCAGACAGCTAGAAAGTCTCTGAGGCCAGATTTGAACTCAAGAAGGAGTCTTCTTGATTCGAAGCCCACTGCTTTATCCGTTCAGCCACGTAGCTGCCCATCAACTACGTATACACTGATTTTCTAAAGTATATATTAGCATTGTTCTGTCTGTCTGTGTCCTCTTATGATCTATGATCTTTTCTTTTTTTTTTTTCCAGTGTCACTATGACTACCTCTCCCCAAAATAAAAGTCCTCTCATAATAAAAAATTTATAGTCAAGGAAAACAAATCCATACACTGGCTGTGTCTGAAAAAATGATGTCACTCTGCATCTCTAGTCAATCACCTTTCTGCTGACAGGTAGAAATGGCACATACTTCATGATTCATCTTCTGGTCTAAGCATTAATAAGAATTTTTAAGTTTTTCAAAGTTGCCTTCTTTTACACTGCTGTAGTCATTATATATAGTTTGTATACTGTAAATAGTTCTAGTTCTGCTCATTCTAAATATTGGTTCACACAAATTTTCCTGGGTTTCTCTGAATATGACCTTCCGTTATTTCTAATAACAAAAAAAAAATTACATTACATTCATATACCATAATTTGTTAAGGAATTACCCTATTTTGTTCTACTCTAAAAAGTACCTCTGAATATAATGTAGTTTTTTTTCTGCTTTATCTCCTTTAACCATGGTTTTTTTTGTAGAGGCAATTGGGGTTAAGTGACTTGCCCAGGGTCACACAGCTAATAAGTGTTAAGTGTCTGAGTCCAAATTTGAACTCAGGTCCTCCTGACTCCAGGGCTGGTGCTCTATCCACTGCGCCACCTAGCTGCCCCTAACCATGTTTATTTTTAATGCTGCCTTGCCTTTGACACCACAACTGGCACCCCTTTTTAAAAATTTACTTGAAATACCATAAACTCTTCCAGCCCCATTATTCCAACATAATGTGAATCTTTGGTCTTTATTTGTTTCTCTTAGAAGTATCATATTTTTGAATTCTTGCTCATTTCTGTATTTTATGGATAAGGTCAACCCATTCCTCTTTAAGGATATGATTGCTAATCTTGTATTTATCTCCATCACATCTCCCCTTTGTCCACTACCCACTCTTCACAAAGAAATGGAGAAAGAAAAAGAATGATGTGAAAATACTAGTAATCTATAATGGAAGCGGTCTGCATCTACTCTACTGACCATTCCCTCTTTACCTACCCTAAACTCTAAACCCAAGTTCTTAATTTTTTTTTCTTTCTTTGTAATCTTCCCTCAAGATAAAGGTTGTTTGGCTTGTGAATATTTCTTCTTGGCTCTACAATCCATAACCTCAACTTTCCTTTCCTCTTGTCATCCCCACCAGTTTTTCTGTTTAATTAAATGTATTTTATAACAAACTCTTTGTACAGGCATATATAATTAATCATCCTTTGTTTAGTTCCAATAAGACTAAGATTCATGGATGCCTCTTGCCTACATCTTTTCCTCCTTATTCTTCCTAATTTCTTGAATAATAGATTTCTTTCTTCCCCCATATTATTTCATTATTTAATACCAAAGCAATAAAACAAAACAACACCCAGACCCTATGTTTTCTTGCTTAGCTCCTTCTATGACCTTTGAAGACAAGAGGGATTCTGAAGGGATACTTTTCTCTATTAACATATAAAAACTTCCATAGCATACAAATTCTTAAATGAGATACAAAAGGAAAAAGATAGTAAAACTATAATGGGGGGGGGGGGGCGCGCGGCACATGGCGGGGGCAGGTGCTATCAACCTCCCCCTCTCAGAACTAGATAAATCTAACTATAAACTAAATAAGAAAGAAGATAGGGAGATGAATATTATTTTAGAAAAGTTTTTCTCAGTAGTACATGGCACACTGACAAAAACTGATCACGTATGTATTAGGGTATAAAAACCTCACGACAAAGTGAAGAAAAGCAGAAATATTAAATGTATCTTTTTCAGCTCATAATACAATAAAGAATATACTAAATAAAAGACCATGGAAACAGATTAAAAATTTTAAACTAAATAATCTAATCCTAAATAATGAGTGGATCAAAGAACAATTAATAGAAATAACCAATAATTTCATTAAAGGGAATGACAACATCTCCAATTCAATATCAAATAGTAAATACTGAAAATGAAAGATTAATAAAATTAAAATTAAGGAAACCATTTAACTAATAAATAAAACTAGGAGCTGGTTTTATGGGGGAAAACAACAAATTCATAAACCATTGGTTAATTTTATTTAAAAAAAAAAAAAAAAGGAAACCAAATACCAGTATTAAAAATAAAAAGGTGGGGGGTGGCTAGGTGGCGCAGTGGATAAAAGCACCGGCCCTGGATTCAGGAGTACCTGAGTTCAAATCCGGCCTCAGACACTTGACACTTACTAGCTGTGTGACCCCAGGCAAGTCACTTAACCTCCATTGCCCCGCAAAAATAAATAAATAAATAAATAGAAATAAAGTAAAATAAAAGGGTGAATTCACCAAAATGAAGAGAAAATTAAAGCAATTATTAAGAATTTTTTTGCCCAATCACATGCCAATAAATCTGACAATTTAAGTGAAAGGGATGAATAGTTACAAAAATATAAATTGCCTAGATTGACAGAAGAGGAAATAGAATACTTAAATAACCTGACCTTAGAAAAAAGAAAGTGAACAATTCATCAATGAGCTCCCTAAGAAAAATTCCCCAGGACCAGATGGATTCACAAGTGAATTCTACAAAACATTTAAAGAAAAATGAATTCCAATACTATATAAACTATTTGGGATAATAGGCAAAGAAGGAATATTGCCAAATTCCTTTGATGACACAAATACGGTGTTGATACATAAACCAGGAAGAGCAAAATCAGAGAAAGAAAATTATAGGCCAATTTCCCTAATGAATACTGAAGCAAAAAAATTTAAATAAAAAACTAGCAAGGAGATTTACAGCAATATGTCACAAAGATCATAAATCACAACCAGGTGGGATTTATACCAGGAATACAGGGCTGGTTCGATATTAGAAAACTATCAGCATAACTTACCATATCAATAACAAAAACAACAACAAAAAATATGATTATCCCAACAGATGCAGAAAAAGCTTTTGCCAAAATACAACACTTACATAGGAATCAATGGAGCTTTCCTTAAACTATTAAGCAGTTATCTATCTAAAATCATCAGCAAGTACAATCTATAATGGGGATAAGCTAGAAGCCTTCCCAATAAGATCAGGGTTGAAGCAAGGGTGTCCTTTATCACTACTATTATTCAATATTGTTCTATAAATGCTAACTATAGCAATAAGAAAAAAAAATGAAGGAATTATTATTATTTTTTTAATTGAGGCAATTGGGGTTAAGTGACTTGCCCAGGGTCACACAGCTAGTAAGTGTTAAGTGTCTGAGGCCAGATTTGAATTCAGGTACTCCTGACTCCAGGGCTGGTGTTCTATCCACTGCTCCACCTAGCCGCCCCGAAAAATGAAGGAATTATAATAGGCAACGAGAAAACTATTACTCTTTGCAGATGATATGATGGTATAATTATTATATATATCTAATAGATATATATAATTTTTTTGGTGAGGCAACTCTTGTCTAGGGTCACACAGCTAGTAAGTGTCAAGTGTCTGAGTCTGCATTTGAACTCAGATCCTCCTGCCTCCAGGGCAAGTGCTCTATCCACTGCACCACCTAGCTGCCCCTAGGATGATATAATTTTAAAAACCTAGAGAATCAGCTATAAAGTGAGTGGAAATAATTAACAACTTCAGCAAAGTTATAAGATATAAAATAAATGCACATGGATGATCAACATTTCTCTGCACTAACCAACAAAGTCCAGAAGGAAGAGATAAAAAGATGAACTCCATCTAAAATAAATGCAAAAAATATAAAATACTTGGGAATTTACCTGTCAAGACAAACCCAAAAAGCATATGAAAGTATATGAACAAAATACTTTTCACACAAATAAAATCAGATCTAAGCTGGAGAAATATTGATTGTCCATTGGCATGTTTAGCCAATATAAATAAAATTATTCTGGGGCAGCTAGGTGGAGCAGTGGATAGAGCACTGGCCCTGGAGTCAGGAGTACCTGAGTTCAAATCCAGCCTCAGACACTTAACATTTACTAGCTGTGTGACCCTGGGTAAGTCACTTAACCCCAATTGCCTCACTAATGAATGAATGAATAAAATTATTCTACCAAAATTAATTTTCTTATTCAGTGTCATACCAATTGAATTACCAAAAAAAAAATATTTTCTAGAGCTAGAAAAATAATACAATTCACCTACAGGGACAAAAGGCTAAGAATATCAAGGGAATAAATTTAAAAAAAAATTCAAAGGTAGTTACTATCTAGCAACACCAAATTTTAAACTGTATTATAAAGAGGTAATAATCAAAATAATCTGGTACTGGCTAAGAAATAGAACGGTGGATCAGTGGAATAGATTAGATATTCAATACATAGTAGTAAATGTACTAATCTAATGTTTGACAAAACCAAAGATACAAAAATTTGGGACAATAAATCACAATTCAACAAAAACTGCTGTGAAAACTAGAAAGCAGCATAGCAGAAACTAGATATTTTTCTATGATATTAATAACCAATTACTAGGATCTAGGCTTTTTATTTCCTCATTCAGGGACCAGCCTGGTCAGGTCCTGACCCTCAGGGTACATGCTCTAGAAACTCCACTCAATTAGAAGACCTCACTTTTGTTTAGAGTGTAAATAGAGGTTAATCTAGGTGAATTCCAACCCCAAAGCATCCCCCTCCATTAGAGTTCCTGGTATCCGCAGTAACAAAGGAGAAAACCAACCAGAGTGGTCTGGATAGAGATGGATTCCCTCGTCCAGATTGCTGGAGGTGGCTGTCTCAAGATCAAGCCACCTTTTCTCAGCAGGAGGAGCCGAAGACTTTTAGTCCACCTCCTCATTAATATACCCAACCCCTCACTAACTGCTCAACACTAAGGGCTGATTTCTCCTATCAGGGACATTCCCTTTCTTTTCTTCTTCTTTTTTTTTTTTTTTTTGGGGGGGGGGGCGGGGCAGCAATGAGGGTTAAGTGACTTGCCCAGGGTCACACAGCTAGTAAGTGTCAAGTGTCTGAGTCTGGATTTGAACTCAGGTCCTCCTGAATCCAGGGCTGGTGCTTTATCCACTGCACCACCACCTAGCTGCCCCGTGACATTCCCTTTCAAAGTCTGTCTCTTGGGTTTTTCATTTGTTTCAACCTCATAGAGATAAAAAGGAAAGGACTTATAAATACAAAAATATTTATTTGTTGTTACCTAGTCGCTTTTTTTTGTCAGATCCAATTCTTTGTGCCTCATTTGGGTATTACTTGGCAAAGATACTGGAATTGGGGGGGGGGGGGGCCCAGCGGCTAGGTAGTGCAGTGGATAGAGCACCGGCCCTGGTTTCAGGAGTACCTGAGTTCAAATCCATCCTCAGACACTTGACACTTACTAGCTGTGTGACCCTGGGCAAGTCACTTGACCCCCACTGCCCCGTCAAAAAAAAAAAGATACTGGAATGATTTGTAGGGGCCAAACTTAATATGGGGAGAGTTAACTGGGTAGCTCGCCAAATATTGGGGTTCAGAAAATAATGAGGGACCTCTAGGTCCAAAGCTTCCTCTCCTACGGACGAGCTTAACAGCCTCTTTTCCACAAACAAATCAGGTTTAATTTAATGGGAATAAAATACACAGCAAAGGTGAAATTAATAAAGTCAAGGACAAGGGACTAGGGAAAGAAGAAAGTGGATAATCTCCCTAACTCTAACAAAAAACTACACAATCCCCAAACCAGCTTCCAGCTCAGTTAATTCAAAGGGCTGGGTTTAACTCACCACCAGGGGTCCTTAATTTCTATGGCAAACCAAAGATTCTTCAAGGCCAGAGAGCAAGTGAGAATGAGTGCCACTTCCTGTTAGGGTCCCTTTTTCTCCCTCCCCAAAAGGGGAGGTCCTTCGAGTACTGTGGCTGAGACTGGTTCCCTGTTGATGATACAGCCCACAGCCTCTGAGGACACTCCTTCTCAGGGTTGGCCAAGTTTAAACTAGGTGGCAAAAAATCTAATCTTTTAAAGTGGGTAGTAGTTTCTCATTCACACCCAATTCAAACACTACTAGATCAATCAAGTGGGACCCCTGGGCAGCTACCAGATTCCATTATTTTACCACATTCTCCCCTTTATTTCTTTGAGGAACAGGGAGTGTTTCCTTGATGAAACAGTAAAAAATAACAGAATATAATACCCTATGCTAACAAACAATATGTTAACAATATAGGAAAGGGAGAAAGGGGAAATTTTGTCCAGAGGGTTCTTCCCTCAAGAACTTTGACATTGTCTACAGAGGGCGGGCCTCTGCAGAGAATACAAACTACAGATGGTGTATATGATAACAGAAGAAAAAAAACCCAAAACTGTTCATTTAAAGTCTTTGAAATCTTATCTTCTTTGAGTGTTGAGATGCTTTTGTTTGTTTGTTTGCTTTATCCACTGCTCCACCTAGCTGCCCTTAGCTCATTTTTCAGATAAGGAAATTGGGGTAAACAGGGTTGAGTGACTTGCCTGGATCGCACAGTGTCAGAAGCCAAATTTGAACTCAGGTCTTTTCACTACAGGTCAGCACTCCAGTTTAACCACCTAGCTGCCCCAAAGACAACTGTCAGGAGTGGAATCAAACTCATGCCTCCAACAAGTTATGGCATATAATATTGATGGAATACTATTGTGCTATAAGAAATGACAAGCACAATGCTATCAGAAAACCCTGGGAAGACTCATATGAACTGACAAAGTGCAATGAGCAGAACCAGGAGAACACTATACACAATAAGAGCAATAGTATACAATAATCAACTGTGAATGACTTAGCAATTCTCACTGATAAAGACAATTCTGAAGGACTTCTGATGAGAAATGTAGAACTAATGAGTCTGAATACATATTGAAGCATACTGTTTTTAAACTTTATTATTCTTGGTTTTTTTGGTCTGTGTTTTCTTTTGCAACAAAGTTAATGTGGAAATATTTTGTCTGGCTGCACATGTATAAGCTACATATCAAACTGTTACCTTCTGAAGGAGGTTGGGTGAAAAGGAAGGAAGAAAAGAAAATTTGGATCTCAAAATTTAAAAAAAATATTTAAATTTTTTTGTTTACATGTAGTTGAGAATAAAAATTTTAAATTTATGCATACCTACATACATACATATTTTTACACTTCATGTTCATTTAGAACAAGGATTGTAACATGGGGTTCAGTGACCCTGAGTCAATAAACTTTGTTAGGAAAAAAATTAGACCACTATTTTCTCTAACCTTTAACTGAAATTCTGCATTTCCTTCAATTAAGAATGGAAGCAATGAACCATTATTCTGAGGAGGGGTCCATAAGTCTCAGTCTCACCAGACTGCCACAGGGGTCCATGACAGGAAAAAAAATTGTGAAGAAACCCTTGATTTAGATATTATCAAAAGAGATGTTATTTGTGAAGCACTTATTAGCACAGGGCCAGCAATATGGCTGACTTACAAATGCTTTTTCTTCTTACTTCCAATTGCTCAAATGTATTTACCTTTTAAAGTTTCTGTTGTTTTTGGTACTTCTGTTTTTTGGTGTTTTGGGTTTTTTTTGTTTGTTTGTTTGTTTTTGCAGGGCAATGAGGGCTAAGTGACTTGCCCAAGGTCACACAGCTAGTAAGTGTCAAGTGTCTGAGTCTGGATTTGAACTCAGGTCCTCCTGAATCCAGGGCCGGTGCTTTATCCCCTGTGCCACCTAGCTGTCCCCTTGGTGCTTCTGTTAACAAGGACTGCTCTCATCTCTGTCCTTTCATCAGGAATTCTTGAGAGTTTTTATTTATTACATGTCCATTTTCCCCCTAGTAAAATTATACTGTTTTACAGGTTAATTAATTCTTGGCTGTCTTAATTTTTTGCCCTCTAGAATATCGTATTTTAGGATTTTCTCTCTTTCATTGCAGTTCCAGTACTCTTGTGTGATGCTGACCAGTTCTGTGGTACTTCAAAGTCCTTTCTATATGCTTGCAGTAATTTTTCTTTGACTTGGAAGCTTTGGATTTTGGCTCTGACATTCTGGGACTTTTCCTTTTGGGGTTCCTTTTCAAGAGTTGAGTAGAGGATTCTTTTTATTCTTACTTTGCCTTCTGATTCCAAAAGATCTGAGAAGTTTTCTTTTATGAATCCTTGAAACAGGGATAGTTTTTTAGGAAGTCTAATGATGCATGGTATTTAGGAAGGCCAATGCATCTTAAATGATTTCTCCTTATATCCATTTAACTGACACTATTACTGAAAGTATATATCTAGGGGCAGCTAGATGGCGCAGTGGATAAGGCACCGGCCCTGGATTCAGGAGTACCTGAGTTCAAATCCGACCTCCGACACTTAACACTTACTAGCTGTGTGACCCTGGGCAAGTCACTTAACCCCAATTGCCCCACCAAAACAAAACAAAAAAACAAAAAAAGAAAGTATATATCTAGCATTTTTTAAATTTAATTTTAAAAATTTGTTTTAATGTTTCTTTTTCTCCTAGAATCACTGAATTATCAGGGGCAGCTAGGTGGTGCAGTGGATAAAGCACTGGTCCTGGATTCAGGAGGATCTGAGTTCAAATTGGAAACCCAGACACTTGACCCTTAACTAGCTATATGCCCCATGGCAAGTCACTTAACCCTCACTGCCCCACAAACAAAAACCAAACTAACAAAAATAGAATCACTGAATTATCTTTGCTCCATTCTGTTTTTCATTGTCTACTGTTTGTATAAGTTCTTCTAAGTTCTGTTCTAAGCTACTTACTGCTTTCAATTTTTTCCCTTGAGTCCTTTGTTATTTTTAATGCTTATAACTAACCAATGTAAAACATTTTCCTTAACTGACAAAAGTCATATTTGTTTTTACATTTTAAAAAATCCTAAAAATTCATAATTTCATTACATACAATTAAAGAAATGAAATGTAGAACTCTATTGACAAGTCAAAATATTTAAAACTGAGAGTGAGAACCAGGTTAGTGTGATGGGGGCTTTCCCCCAGGGCCTATGTACCAGCCTTTGACCAGCAGAGAGATAGCTAAGCTTAATACTTCATTAGCAAGAATAAGTAGTAAGCTCCAGGTTTTTCCTTTCCCCAGAGGCAGTATCTCAGATCAAACTTCTCCTGAGCCCAAGGGTGAGGTATCCCTGTTATGTATTTTCCAGTGTATTTAATTAATTCCCCCCACCCCTACCAATACCCCTTCAGTTCTCTGTCTCTCCAGCCTTTTGTTTTTCTTGGGATCTCTCACCCTACCCTACATGCCTTAGGCACAAAGTTCCTAGTTATGGTTTGATCTTCATAACTAAATACCTATGAATTTACGTATTTTCTTTATTTACAAAAGCCTCTAAGGAAGGGCTCAGCTAAATGTAAATACAATGTATACAGACTTGGAACAGAAGTTCAAAGTATGTTAGTACTTTTGGAGTCATCAAACATTCCAAATTGTTTTTCCTCTGGCCACCTCTGTTGTTTCAGCTGAAAAAGTTGCTACTGGGTTCAAATTTTAGGTCTCCTGTCTATTGGCTTTGTGATTGTGTGTTGCTGTGAAAAAGGCAGTTTATTTGAAGTCAGGACCAGGGTTCAAACTTGAGCTCTGCAGGTTACTACCTGTGAGATGTTGGGCAGATCATTTTTAACATCTGATGAAGGGGATGAACTACAAGGCCACTAACATATGAATGACCTCTCAGGGCCTCATCTTCCTTATCTGTACGATGATCAGTATAAATCTGGTGGACTTCTGAGGCCCTTAAAATCTCCTCTAAGTTCACTGTTGTTCCCTGCCTCCTGCTCTGGGCCAATAAATGATCTAGTAGAGTACAATCATAAGGTAAGAAAAAGAATCTTACTTGTTCAGAAAGACACAAGTGTTGACAGATCTTACAATGTTTTCTATTGCATATTTTAGCTGAAATAATAAAATTGCAGATATGGAAGGGAGTGATGCAGGTACCAAGTTTGGGGGCATTCTGTACATCAATATGCTTTAGGATAGAAGAGGATCTTTCACAGTATTTTTCCCCAACTACTATAATCACATATCTATATATAAAATGCATAATGAAAATCAAGCTTTTCTCATGATGCTTTTAATTTTAGTTATTAAGATGAATATCTATATTCCCAAAGACAGAATAAAATGTCCAGTGATTTTTGGCTTTTTCCCTCCCCCAAGTCATATGTTGTTTTATCAGTTGCCACGGCTGATCATAAGGCAAGAAAAAGAAATAAAAGAGTTCCTGACCACTACCCTCAAAATATCAGGAGAAAGTGGAAAAGACCTCTAGCTAGGCTAGCGTGTTGTATGGTGCTACTGAAGCGTATCTATGGGAGGAGATGAACAAAAGTTGAAAACTATGGGCAGGCATAGGTGAGTTGTTACCTGAATCACTGGAAGAAACTCTTGAATCAATGAGATCATGGACTGATTCGAATATAAGTAAGTAAGTAAGTAAGTCATGCTAATAAATCCTATTTAAAAGCTTTACAGAAAGGTCCAGATTTGTTCATTACACTGTCCTGGAATTATATCATACTTAATATTTCCCAAAATTAGTGGGACATCATCTGGGCTGAGAGAATATTTTCTGCAATACACACACACACACACACACACACACACACACACACACACACACACACATTTATTGGGGGGGGGGAGGGGGCCGCGCAGGGCAATGAGGGTTAAGTGACTTGCCCAGGGTCACACAGCTAGTAAGTGTCAAGTATCTGAGGCCGGATTTGAACTCAGGTCCTCATGAATCCAGGGCCAGTGCTTTATCCACCGTGCCACCTAGCTGCCCCCTTTTCTGAAAAATATTAACAATACCAGTACTTGACATAATACAATTTGATAGATATTCCATTTTTAAAATGTTCAAAACTCATGACCTTTGTTTTTAAAGAAGTTAAAAAAAATATATAAAACAGTTTGTATCTTGAATCTTAACTGTTTTAGAATGGAAAACTAATTAAAATTTCCATTCAATAACTAAATTTTTCCATGTCAACCCAAGATAAAGAACTCTTCTAATGAAAATAATACCATTCATTCACACTTTCTAATTTACCCTTTTCCAGAGTGAGATAAAATGGGAAAAAGAAAAGATTTGGAGTCAGAGGCAATGGGTTCGAATCCCTTCCTTTCACGTGTGACCTTGTGCAAGTTATTCCAGCTCATCCGTCGAATGAGGGTAGTGGATTAAACAACCCTTTTAGCTAAAAGTCTATGATCCCCGATCTCTGCTGGACTCTGTTACCTCATTGTGTAAAAGGAGGAGGTTGGACTAGTTGGAAGAGATGGTGTCTGTCTCTATGATCTTAGGATCTTTTAAGATCTCCTCGGGTGGTAAAACCTATGATCCCTATGACATACGTAAGAGAGAAATAGGTATTATTTCCCAATGGTCACATCAGCACAAAGTATGATCTAAGGCAAGTTCCTGCTGATAATTTGTTCCCCCAAAGGAGACAAAAGAGAAGGTTACATGACAAGAATAAATCCAGTGACCTTCTAGACCACTGCAATTACTTGCCTGACTTGTAGCAACAGCCGTGGTAACAGATGATGTGGCTGAAGGGGACAAACCTCCTACTTGCTGCAAATGACCAGAAGACTGTGGAGGTAAATGAGAACTGGAAACAGGAGTGCTAGACCCTGAGCCAGAGACTGCATTTGGAAATGATACTGCTACATCATTGCTGCTATAAATACCTAAAAGAAAAAGACATTGGCTGGTGTTAGTGAAATACAAAATTAATGAATGAATAAGTGACACCAAAGTAGGAAACACCTAACTTCTGAATATTGACTTTTCAAGATCCACAGCCTGACCCAGTTATCTTCCAGGGATTAAAAAATCAACTTGAACAATTCATTAAAAATTCTAACTTTTGGGCGCAGCTAGGTGGCGCAGTGGGCAAAGCACCGGCTCTGGATTCAGGAGGACCTCAGTTCAAATCTGACCTCAGACAATTGACATGTACTAGCTGTATGGGCAAGTCACTTAACTCTCATCGCCCAGCCTCCCCACCGCCCCAATGTCACTTTTAGAGGAATGAGAAAAAAACACTTCTTTACAAAGTTGGGGTGAGGGGAACAGACCTTTTATTGGAGCTAATGATAAAAAAAGGTAGGGAAGGACTGACTATGGATAAGAACTTGTGACCTTAATCTAACCCCGCCCCCCCATCCTCTGGGAGCTTGCTTCTTCCATCATTCTCTTATCTTTATACTTTTACCTGTTTCCTTCCCTGCTGCCTATAAAACACACTCAAATTTATCCATCTTTAAAAACAAAACAAAAACCTCAAAACAAACATAACTTTATACTAACACCCCCATATGTTATGATTCTATTTCTTTATCCTTTTAACAGTCAAATTTCTTTGAAAAGTCCTTTAAGTCCACTTATTGCCTTTCCTTGTTCTTTACCCCTTTGCAGTTTGACTTCATCACTCACTGAAACTATTCTGAGGTTACTAAGAACATAACTGTTAAGTTATGGCCTTTTCTCAATCCTCATGCTTCCTTACCTTTCTGAAGTCTGCTATGATGCTGACCACTCCCTTTATATATCAAGGCTCTTCCTGACTGTGCGACCATTCCTCAATTGCCTTTTGCTGGGCCATCAATCTATTTTTCTCCTACTAAGGATGGTTATCCCCCAAGGCTTTGTCCTAGGCTTTCTTCTCTTTATATTGTCCCCCTTAGTATACTGTTTCATCTATATCCTCTCAACTCAGGAGATTCCCGAATTTCCCTATTTCTCTGTCTTTGTCATAGTCACACCCACACCAATAATCAACACACATTTATTAAGCAACTACTATTGTGGCTGTGTAGTACAGCTAAAAGAAACCAGAATTAGAGGAGCAAGGTTCTGATTGAACTCTGACGTGTACTACCTGTGTGACCTTAGGCAAGTCCTGTTTGCTCATCCGGGATAAATCTCTTCATCTGAAAATGAAGGTGTTGGACAAAAGAGCCTCCCTCTGAGGTCTCTTCCAGCTTTGGATCGATGACCCTATGTACCTACTAGACATCTCAACCTGGCTATGCTACTTGCATCTCAAATTCCAAATGTCCAACAAAACTGATTATTTTCCCTCCCACCTGAAATGATCTTTTGCTTAAACTTCATGATTTCTGTGGAAGAGTTCCCTATCTTCTCAGATACTCCTATTTCACAACTTCAAAGTTATCCCCATATCCAATCAATTATTAGGTCTTATTAATTCTACTTCCACAATTGGTCTTTCAACCATCCCCTTTTTCACTAACACAGGCCCATCCTAGTCCATATACTCAGCTCACATGGATTATGTAACAATTGGAATGACACCACCTGCTGGATACTAACTGTAGAAGAGTTCTGCCCATGAAGCGAAGGTCTTTGAGGGCAAGACCAGGAGTCTTTGGTATCAGGAAGTGACGCGGACTAGTGGGAGGAGGAAGGAGGAGACGGAGGGCTTTTTCCTTTGGACTCTGGTGGAGAGCGGAGCTAGAAATGTGCTCTCCCTTTAATAGATAGGAATCTAGGCCTTTTTCTCTCTCTTTACCAAATTCTTATTCTCCTTAATAAATGCTTAAAAGTCTAACTCTTGCTAAAGCTCATAATTTACTGGCGACCACTCATTAGATATTTTAGACAGACTAGCTAGAATTTTAGCCCTTAACAATTACTTAAAATATCTTCCTACTTGGTCTCCCTGCTTCCAATCAACCTTCTTTCCAATCTATCTTCTACAAAGTCAAAATTAACTTCCTAAGCCACAGGTCTGACCCTCCTTAAATAACTCTGGTGACTACCTATTACCTCTAGGATAAAAGATAAACTCGTCACCTTGGAATTTAACACCATGCAATTATCTCCCTTCAACCTACCTTTCCAGTCATATTTCACAACACATGACCCATTTCTGTACTTTCAAACCAGCTGAGCCCCATGCCTGAAGAAATCGCCCTCCAGACCTATGTCTCAGAATCCTTGCTTCCTTCAAGTTTCAGGCTATGTATCTATATTCCCATGAAAAGCCTCCCCAGATCTCAACCAAATTTGACTACCATCTACCCCATTAAATTATATATTTAATTCTATGTGTATATGTTTAAGTTCCTTGAAGGCAAAGATAAATTTTAGTTTTTTGTATATGTGGCCCCAGTGCACTGGAAACAGCAGACACATGGCAAATGTGTGTTGTATTTAAATATCACAGAAAAAAATAGGATTATACTGTATAAGTTGCTCATAAGCCAAAAATGGAGCACTGTAGTCTCAAAAAGCAAAAATATATTGAAGAATATATATAGTTGGACAACACCAGGATAGAATTGTATTCAATGCTGCCAAATTCCTTCTTTACACTGTTTTTACCATGTAACCCTCTTGCTTAAAATATCTCTATATAATAGCTCTTGAATCAAGTCCAAAGTCTCAAAACCCTTTATATTCACTAGCAGTCAATATATTTGTCCTCTGGGAAATGTCATATTGACTTTTCTACCAAAGCTTCATCATATAAGAGAAATATAGCTCTTTGGCCATTACATGCGATGTCTAAATACCATCCTCTCTCAATTATCCAAACTAATGTACTAAATGTAACAGATATTAATGGTCTGAAGTTCTAAAAAGGAAGATGGCTCAAGAGATATGGGAGCTTATCAAAAGTGAAATTCTGACAATACAATCACAAATACTGCCAATGAAGCAAAGGGAGAATAGTCTGTCTAAAGGGAACCATGTTACTGCAGAGAGTTCTCTGAGAAGCTCAAAGGTCTAATAATATCAGAAAATCTCTAATTTCCACAAAAAAGTAGACCGCCCCAAATAAAGACCATAAAAGGGGAATTTTCGAAAGCCATAAGAAAAACAAACAAACAAAAAAGAAGCAATGGTTGTAGCAGATGGGGCAACTGATGGTCAGCAAATATAGGAACTGGGGGGAGAAGTCTAAAAGTACATTCCCAAACATGCAGATTTTATTCCCAACAAAGGAATTAAGATTTGCATTTATTAATGCAGGCAGTAAAGACTAGGCATAATTTGCTTGTTTTCTCTATCAGGGAGAAAAATTGTGACTGAAAAGAACAGAAGCAAAATACTTAAGAAAACATTGAAATCTAACATAAATGAAGACAGAAAATTATATAGCTAGACTAAATGATTTCTAGTCACAGGAATGAATGAATGAAAGAAAGACTGAGACCTAAACAAGTTACATTTCGGGGGCTAAATTTAAGATATGGTTGCTCAATTGCCTCCTTCAAGTCCTAAATGAAATCTTACCTTCTACAAGAGCCTTTCTTGATTCCTTTTTTTAAAAATTAATAAAGTATTTTATTTTTTTCCTGTTACATGTAAAGATAGTTCTCAACTTTTGTTTATACAGGCTTTCCAATTTCAGATTTTTCTCCCTCCCTCCCCTCCCTCCCCCTCCCCTAGACAGCAGGTAATCTGATGTAGGTTATACACACACACACACACACACACACACACACACACACACACACACACACACACACACACAATAACATTAATCCTATTTCTGCATTAGTCATAAGAGAAAAATCAGAGCAATGATGAAAAACCTCAAAATAGAAAAAACAACAGCACCAAAAACAAAAGAAATAGTATGGTTCATTCAGCATCTATACTCCACAGTCCTTTTTATTTTCCTTGGATTTGGAAATCCTCTTTTATCACGTGTTCCCTGGAACTCTTCTGTACCATTGCATTGATGAGAAGAATATAGTCCATCACAGTAGATCAACACACAATGTTGATGATACTGTGTACAATGTTCTTCTGGTTCTGCTCATCTCACTCATCTTGATTCCTTCTAATGTTAGTGCCTGCCCTCTGCTGATTCTCTCCAATTTATCCCTTATGTGACTTGTCTGCACCCACAGGTATCTGAATGTCATCAGCTCTAGTAGACTATGAGCTTCTTGAGAGCAGGGGCTAGCTCCCACCTTTCTTTGTACCCTCAGCACTTAGCACTGTGCCTAGCACATAGGAGGCACTTAATGACGGTTTCCTGACTGAATGAATAGGAGAAGGGCCCCAAACCTGGAAATGTACCAACATTTTTCTAACATTCAACAGGGAGAAGCAGAGAGGTCCTGGTTCCAATATACTATATTACACACTCCATACTACTGAAAATGGAATGAAGTGCTTCATGAGATCATTTACCATCACTGGACATGTTTAAGCAGAGACCGGATGACCACTTGTGGGAGCTTTTGAAAGGAGGCTTACGTAAAGGACTACTGTAATGGCCCTTTCAAATCTCTCACTTGATCTTTATGATGCAGAGTAACCGATAAAACCAGATACAGGTTATTAACACATTTTACAGGAGAGTTGATGTCAAAGACCTGAAGACTTATCATGTGAGGACTAGAAAACACATTCACTCTGTATGTGGCCCTCGATGGCACATGGAGGAGCAGCAGAGGCATATTTTTGCATTATGTAAGAAAGCTGAATAAATGACCTTTTAAGTAATAAGCTCCCCATCACTGGAAGTAAATCTACTGACATCCTATGACTATTGAGAGACGGGATCTTCCATAGGGGATTTGTACAAACGTGGGATTAAATAATTCCTCTTAAGTCCCTGCCACCTCTCCTACTCCATGAAGGATGATGGGGAAGATGATCAACAGATAGAATGGAAAAGATATGTATTCCCAGTGGGTGAACAGCATGGAGAAAGCACAAAGCATAAAATCTAGGAACGAGGAGTCCACTTTGGCCAAAAGATGACTGAGGTGAAGAATGTTGTGAAATAAGAACACAAAGTAAGCTTGAAAGCTAAAGAAAAATGACCTTTCCTTAGGTAAGCAGGAGAATTGCACTGGATGTGACATACTCAGGCCTTTGTGTTTAGAAGATTCCTTTTGGAAAGAATATGAAGGCTAGGTTTAAGAGAGGGGAAATTAGTTGAGGCTTTTAGAATGGTTCAGGAGAGAGGAAATGAGAGGTGATGTTCTAAATATCACTGGAATCTAATACAACCAGCATAAAAAAGTAAGTTTCCTTTGTTTACTTCAATTTTCAAAGTCTGAAAGTTCAACCTTTATTTTCTTATTATTGAGAATAAAATGGGAAAATTCCTAATTATAAAATGAAGTTACTTGTGAAGAAGTATTTTTTCGTATACATTTGATCTAAAATAGGGCTTTTAAAAAATAACCCCTAAGCACTGGGCTTTTGGGGGAAGGGGTAGGGTTGGGCTACATACATGCATGAACAAAGCTGGCATGCATTAATTGGAAAATATCCATCTGCCCTGTTTTCAAGTGCAGAGTAATTTAATACATCATATGCTATCTCTCGACTCATCCTAAAGTACTTACAAAGATATATGCCCTAAAGGAACAGGAATATATTACTGAGTCACAAAAAATGATCAAGGATTCTTCAGAAGGAATAAGAGAAAAGAATGATAGATGGGTGAGAGAGGCATAAAATTAGTGCCCCAGGAATCTAGGAGGCTGACAGAGAAGTAGTATAGAAATGGCATGAAGCATTTACTAACTCCAAAATTTGATTCAGAAGATATGGGTCAAAGTAAGGTTGTGACCAATTAGGAACATTAAAAATTAAAAACACATTACCCTGTTCTTTTTCACTTACCCTAAAGACTGTAGCAAAGAAGCTATATTCTGTTGGCCACTAGTCTTATTATGAAAGCCTTGGATGTTACATTAAAAGGAAGAGCATACCTAGTGATTTCAAAAGGAGGTTAATGAAGTAATAATAATTTGCTGGAAAATGTACTAGTTTTCTTTACACTTACTTTTTTTTTTTTTGCAGGCAATGGGGGTTAAGTGACTTGCCCAGGGTCACACAGCTAGTAAGTGTCAAGTGTCTGAGGCCGGATTTGAACTCAGGTACTCCTGAATTCAGGGCCGGTGCTTTAACCACTGCGCCATCTAGCTGCCCCACATTTACTTTTAATACATTATTTAAACAGGCTGAAGCACTATGAAAATTCAAGCATTTCTTTTTTTAAAAGTGTATACTTCTCATGGGGCAGCTAGCTGGTGCAATGGCTAAAGCACTGGCACTGAATTCAGGAGGACCTGAGTTCAAATCCGGCCTCAGACACTTGACACTTACAAGCTGTGTGATCCTGGGCAAGTCACTTAACCCTCATTGCCTTGCAAAATAAATAAATAAATAAATAAATAAATAAATAAATAAGCAAATAAGTAAGTAAATAAATAAATAAACAAATAAATAAATGTGTATGCTTCTCATAGTTTCCTATAAAGGTCTCTTACTGACCTTTGACTTGTTTTATTTTTTAGTGAGGCAATTGAGGTTAAGTGACTTGCCCAGGGTCACACAGCTAGTAAGTGTTAAGTATCTGAGGTTAGATTTGAACTCAGGTACTCCTGACTCCCGGGCTGGTGCTCTATCTACTGTGCCATCTAGCTGCCCCTGACCTTTGACTTTTAATGCACTGAGTAACAAAACAAAATAGGTGTTGAGTCTGGCAATGACTGCATACAGAAAGAATATCTGAAAGCTACACCAAAGATCATCTTTTTACTGTTCTTACAATTTCATGGGAGCCAGTGTGGTAGACTGGAAAATACAATGACTCTGGAGTAAGAGGGCTGGAGTTTCAACTCTGGAACATTCTACCTTTGAGATCCAGCCTCTCTGGGTTTCAGTTTCCTCATTAAAAAGAAAAAATAAAATTATTCAACAAATGAGAAAATCAATAAAATTTTTTTTAAAAAGGAAAGTCATTCTCTGAGAAAAAAGGTAGCAAAAGTGTGAAGACACAAAAAGAGAGTAGAAAGTTAAAATGAATTTACTCTGTGGGTATAAAATAAACAAATATTAGTGTTTTATATAAACCACCATAGTAGAATCATAGATCGTTCTCAGATTCCTTTGTTGTATCATCTATATATTATATCTACTAATTACTATGGGTACAACCAAAGACTCAGTCCTCAGACCCCTTCTCTTCTATTCTCTCTTGTTGACCTCATCAGCTCTTATGGCTTTAGTTACCATCTCTATGAAGATAACGCTCACATTTATATATACTCAGTCTCTTGTTTGACATCTAGTATTGAATCACGAATTTTAAATATTTTGAACTAGATGTTTAGATAAGTCATATATCACAAAGATCATACTATGACCAAGCTTACTTTATACTTAGAGTATAGGGCTGGTTCAAAATTAGGAAAACTGTAAGTACAACTGATCATATTAGTAACAAAAAGAAACAAAAACAATCAGGATTATTTCAATAAATTCAGAAAAGGCTTTCAACAAAATCCATTCCTATTCAAAACACTGGAAACATAGGAATAAATGGAGCTTTCCTTAAAATGATAAGTAGTACTTATCTAAAACCAAGATGAAGCATTGCCTATAAGGGGAATAAGCTAGAGAACTTTCCAATAAAATCAGGAGTCAAGCAAGGATATCCACTATCACCAATACTATTCAATTTTTGTTAGCATTCAGTCATTTTTCAGTTAAGTTCTTTATGACTCCATTTGGGATTTTCTCAGCAAATATACTGGAGTGGTCTGTCATTTCCTTATGCTCATTTTACAGAAGAAGAAACTGAGACAAAAAGGGTTAGGTAACTTTCCCAGGATCACAAAGCTAGTACATGTCTAAGACCAGATTTGAACTCGGGCATTCCTGACTCCAGGCACAGCCCTCATCCACTGTGCCACCTAGCTGTCCCAACTACTTATTCAATACTATAAACAATAAGACAAGAAAAAGACGCTGAAGCAATAAACCTAAGAAACAAACCCATCATTTTTTGCATATGATATGATGGTTGAGAGAACCCTAGTCAGCTAAAAAATTAACTGAAACAGTAACTTCAACAAAGTTGCATATAAAATAAACCCACACAAGTCATCAGAATTTCTCTTTGTTACCAAAAAAGGGAATGAGGGAAGGGGAACGAGAAGAGAAAAAAAAAAGAATTCTACTTAAAACAGCTACAGATGGTATAAAATAATTGGTAGTCTCCCTGCCAAGATACACACAGGTACTTTATGAACACAATTACAAAACACTGTTTACACAAATATATATCTAAGTAATTGGGAAAATATTAATCGCTCACACAACATTTTGCCAATATAAGTAACAATGATACCAAAATGAATCCATTTATTTAGTGTCATATCAAACTACCAAAGAATTGCTTTATAAAACTAAAAATAAAAGCAAGATTCATCCTAAAAAACAAAATGTGAAGAATATCAAGTGAATCAGTAAAAATTTTTAAACGGGAAGGAAAGAAACCCAGCAGTACCACCTCTCAACTTATACTACAAATCTATAATAATAATAATAATATAACAACTTGAGACTAATTAAGAAACAGAAGGGATTAGATTAGGTACCCAACAGATAAAGGAGTACACCAGCATAATAACCTTGTATTTAAAAATTCCAAAGATCCAGGCTACTGGGGCAAGAACTCATTATTCAACAAAAATTGTTGGGAAAATGAGAAAATCATCTGGGCAAACCATAAACCAGCATCTCACATCATTTGCCAAGATAAATTCAAAATGAGCACATGATCCATTTACTCAAAAAAGGTGACATCATAAGCACATTAGTCAAGCATGGAAGAAATCACATGCAAGATCTATGGATAGTGGAAGACTTCATGACCAAGCAAGATTCAAAGAGGCTGACAGGAGGTAAAATGGATAATTGTGGTATCATAAAATTACAAAGTTTTTGCACAAACAAAACCAGTGCAGCAGAAATCAGGGAGAAATCTCTATAAGCTTCTTTAATAGAGTTTTCATTACTAAGACAGAGAAAACATATCACATTTACAAGACTAAGACTCATTCCCCAATTGATAACCAATCAAAGCGCATGAATAGGCAGTTTTCAAAGGAAGAAACTTGAGATGTAAATAGCTATGTAAAAAAAAAAGCTCTAAATCACTAATAATTAGAGAAATATAAATTAAAATAACTCTGAGGTACTTATAAGATTAGCAAAGATGACAAGAAAGAAAAATGACAAACACTGGAAAACAGCCATACTAATACACTGTTGGTGTAACAGTAAATTGATCCAACCATTCATAAACTATGTATACCCTTTGACTTGGTGATACTGTTACTAGGTCTATACTCAAAAGAAATCAAAAAAAGCTGAAAAGGGGGGTCAGATAGGTGGCACAGTGGATAAAGCACTGGCCCTGGATTCAGGAGGACCTGAGTTCAAATCCAGCCTCAGACACTTGACACTCACTAGCTGTGTGAGCCTGGGCAAGTCACTTAACCCTCATTGCCCCACCTTCCCCCCAAAATTAAAATTTTTTTTAAAAGATGAAAAAGATCCACCGATAAAAAATATTTATGGTAACTTTTTGCGGTAGCAAAGAATTAGAAATTGAAAGATGTCCATCAACTGGAAGATGGCTTAACAAGTTTTAGTCATGAATGTGATGGAATACTAGTGTTAAATGATAAAGGGGAGTCTCAGAAAAACCTGGAAAGACTTGTATGAAATTGATGCAAAGTGAAGGGAACAGAACCAGGAGCACAATTTATACAATAACAACAATACTGTAAAGATAACCAACTTTGAAAGGCTTAGAAACTCTGATCAACACGACGTTCAAGCAAAATTACAAAGGACTCACAATGAAACATCCTATTCCCCTCCACAGAGAGCTGATGGACTCAAAAGTACAGCTTGAAGCTTATTTTCATCTTTCTTTTTGTTTTTCTTTCTTTCTTCCTGACATGGCTAATGTAGAAATTTATTTTCCATAACTACACACACACACACACACACACACACACACACACACACACACACACAGAGGTTTTGTTTTGCTTGCCTTCTCAATGAGTGAGGGAAGGAGGAGAGAATTAGAAACTGAAAATAAAATTGAATTAAATAAAAATCCTAGATATGCTATGGAAATCTCAAATTAAATGTCTCCAAAGCAGAACTCATTATCTCCCTATCCACTCCCCACCCCAACCCCAACCCTCTACCAAATTTCCTTATTTCTACTTAGCACTCAATAAAATCTTTGTTGCCCAAGATAATGGCAAATCTTGGTATTATTATTGGCTTTTCAGTCTCCCTCTCTTCATATATCCAATCAGTTGCCAAATCCATTGGTTTTTAACTTGATCCACATCTCTCTTATCTGTCTTCACATCTCTACTCACACATTCATCTGTCTCATTCAAGCCATCACCACATCTCTCTCATCTGTACTACTGCAAGAGCCTATGAACTGACCTCCCTGCCTAAACTTTTCCTTGCATTCACTGCCTTTTCTACAATGCTGTCAAATTAATATTCATAAAGCATGGGTATGACCATTTATTCCACTTCCTGCCTTAACAAATTCTAGTGGCTCCCTATATTATCTCTAGAATTAATTATAAGCACTTTTATTTGGCAATAAAATCTTTCCTTATTGGCGTCAAATACTTGTTTCCTTTTTAAGAATGGGGACAAAGAGCTATTTGCCCCCTTCCCCTTTCTCTCTCTCTCACCTTATAACTGTCTCCTTCTGTAATGCCTACTCACATGCCCAATTCTCTTCTACTCTTTTTTTGGGGGGGGAGGGGTTAGACAATTGGGGTTAAGTGACTTGCCCAGGGTCACACAGCTAGTAAATGTTAAGTGTCTGAGGTCAGATTTGAACTCAGGTCCTCCTGACTCCAGGGCCGGTGCTCTATCTACTGCGCCACCTAGCTGCCCCTCTCTTCTACTCTTAAAAAAATCCCTTTACCTGACCCTTCAAAGTACTGTCTTCTATTTCTTTTCCCTTTCATAACCAAATTCTCAATTAAAAAAAGAAATCCTCTCTACTCCTTGCTTCAAATTCCTTATTTGCCACTTGCTTCTAAGCAACTTTCAATCTGGCTTTTGAATCCATCAATAGAATAAAATTATTCTCACCAATGTTATAAAAAAATCCTTTAATTGCTAAGGCCAGCATCAATCAATGAATCAAATAAGTATCAATTAAGTACTAACATATATCAGGCATTATATTGCCTAGGTTCTTAGGATACAAGTACAAAGAATGAAAGGATTCTTACTTGCAAAGAATTCTAACAGAGGAGACAAGTACATTGTAAATATAGAAAACATAAAGATAAATTGAATAAATACAAATATATACAAAGTAGTTAAATAGTTAGTTTGGGCGGGCACTAGCAATGGGGGAAAATCAGAAAAGCTTTCAATACAGACAATGTTGTTTCAGCTATGTCTGTTTGTTTGTTTGTTTTTAGTGAGGCAATTGGGGTTAAGTGACTTGCCCAGGGTCACACAGCTAGTAAGTATTAAGTGCCTGAGGCCGGATTTAAACTCAGGTACTCCTGCCTCCAGGGCAGGTGCTCTATCCACTGCACCACCTAGCTGCCCCTCAGCTATGTCTTAAAGGAAAAAAGGGACTCTACGAAATAGAAGTCACATCCTGGGTGCATTCCAGATGTGACTGGCACTCAGTGATGGAGGAGAGAGTATTGTGTTCGAGAAAACATAAAAGGTCAGTTTAGCAGCATCCAAAATGAGAGCTAAGTAGGAGGGAAGAGAACAATATCAAATGAGGATGGAAAGACAGAGTGGGACCTGGCTGCATAGGGCTTTAAAAACTAAACAGAGTTTACATTTTGTTCTATAGACAAGAGAAAGCCAATGGAATTGACCCAGTAATGGAATGTCATGATGATCAGATCTGTACTTAAGGCAAATTCCTTTGGCGGTAGTGTGTAGGAGGGGCTGGAGTAGAGAGAAACTTAGGGCAGGAGGCCCAATGACAAAGTTGTTGCAATAATCCAGGAAAGTGACTAAAATGGTGGCTCCAAATATCCTCCAGATTAGTCACATTCACAATCCTCTGAAATAATCCCTGGCTCTTCCCATTTGTTCAGCTACTCTGCACACTAAATAAGCCGACAAGTTTTGTTTATTGTACCTCTACATCTCTTCAATTCATTCACTTCCTTTTACAATTCTTTTTCTTTACCCTCTTAAATGCTCAGAATAAAACTAATCCACTAACCAGGACCTCTGTTATTCTTATTTAACTCCCTCAATATCTTTGAAGACATTTTTCCATGGGCTGGACATCAATTTAACCCTTAGTAGCTAAAAAAAAAATCTCTCTATCCACTATACCACAATACAAAATAAAATATAAGTGTGTAAGAACTCTGTGAAGTCTGAATGGGGAAAGAAAGCTACTGACTGAGGAGAGATGAGTTAAGCTGGTATATAAAGGATGAACAGAAATTTAATAGATAAAACGTAGAATCTGTTATTTTCAATAGAGTATGATCTTTCTGTCTTTGGAAAGTCAACTCAATTGATACTGTACTAATGATCTTCAGATGACATGTTTTATCTATATATGGCTGAGGTGGCTCTGGCCACATATTTAACTGTAATAAGTAGAAACTGTTAGTTTCCTGGCCATATATTTGGGTGTTAGCCCCCAGTTCGTTACTGCCAAAATATAAGTGCATATATTGAGAAGGACCAGGTTAATGTGAAAATTTGTAACAGTGATTAGAAAATAAATCCAAAGTATATGCTCTATTCATACAAAACCTTGTCTTTGTGGAAAATTTTTAGAATTAAGTTGTGCATAAATATGTGCTCAACAAATAGACTGGTAAAATCACACAAATATGGGAAATTTAGACCCAAGGTATACATATTATCTAGCAGAACTACCCTTTTATACTGCTGCCCAATCCTTGGAATTGGTGTTTCTACCTGCCTGATCTTATGTGTTTTGAGACTGTGAAAATATCTGATATCTTTTCACCCCCAACCAACCTCCTCCAAAACTTTCTCTTAGGGATGGCATGGTAAGAAAGAAAGAATTCTGGGTTTGGGTTCAAAGTAGCCGGATCTGCCACTTACTACCTGTAGCTTCAAGTCCTTATAACTTCATTAATAAATGTTTTTAATATTCATTCACTCACTTCTTTGGGCTTGACTTTTCCCATCAATAAAAAGAAGAGTTTGGATCAGATAAATGAACCAATAAATATTTATTAAGCATCTGCTACTTTAAATACTACTGATCTCCAAGGCCTCTCTTAGTTCTCAATCTATGACCCTATTTTCAAACATGTTGATGAGCAGCTGTTAGTGGAAACAAGTTTAATGCCATCTTTCTGACTTACAGATATAAACTGGTTCTACATAAGGAACTTAAAATTGTCAAAATAGTGAAGTCACATAAAAATGCAATTTCACTAACAATCTTTTTATTAGTAATGAATTCTAATTCAAAAATACATGCTCTATGTTTCATCTACTGTTAAAAGCAAAACAAAGAACAAAACCAAGGATGATATATACTCCAACACATCTGTAATCTCATCTGTGTGGGTATTCCCTCCACCGATGAAGGCCTGCTCATCTGATATAGCTCATACAGATATCATTCCATATATTTTCAAGAAGGGAGTAACTCAAAGTGCTAGAGAACTTCCCCGTCTATGAAGAATGTGACGTTCTCTTAAGTGGAAAATGCAGCCTATCAGTTGTACTCTCATTCTAAAATGAACCTATCTTTTTTTTCCCAATTACACATTACTTTGACATCTATATATCTTATGATACACAGAACATGATAATTAATCATAACACAAACTAAAATAATGAAAGTAGAAATAGAAAAAAAATCCTGTATATCAATGAAAGGTAGAAGAAATACTTCAAATGATAAATGGGGAAACTGCTAATGTAGACAACATTACTTCTACACTGATATGAATGAAGCCCAAAAGAAATGGGAAAACTATTCACAAAAATAATTAGAGAAAAGAGTATCAGAAAACTGGAACAACAGTATTATCATCTTCCCTCACAAAGAAATAATAAAACCAACCTGAGGAACTAGTGACCTATCAGCCTCCTACAGGCAAGCTACAAAGTTTTCACTAAGGTACTGAACAATTGACTCACTGCAGCCCTGGATTTTATCCAATCAATAGAACATGCAGTCTTTCAATCAGGAATCTTCACAAAAGGCTACCTTTGTGATAAATGAACCATTGGAGAAGATTCTAATATAACTTTCCATTGTATATGGTATTCATCAACTGTGAGAAAGCTTTTGAGTCAAGAAAAAAGGGCTTCACGTTAAGATCATATTCAGAAACATAAAAGGAATGCATAGGCATTGAATGAATAAGTAGAATATATCTCAATATATCTATCTTGTATCACTGCTTGATCAATTACAAGTCATCAAAAACTGGTTCTATTTATATAGACTGTGATTCCTTAATGATATACAGATATTTGCCTTGGCAACACGTTAGCTACTAAACTTAGTCCAACATATTATATGATCATACAAAAGGTAATTACTTGCTTTATAATAATTGTCATGTTTCCTAAAGAATCAAAAGAAGATCATCAAAATATACCAGAGTCTTTCAAAACAACCCATTAAAGCATAAAATTCAGGAAAACACAAGCAAATCCCTCTCCAGCTACATCTAAGGTGATTATTACCAAATAACCAGAAATGCTGTAACTTGTCATAGAACCCCATGACTTGGATCTAAATGATCATATAGTACAGTAAAAAAAAATTTTTTATTTTGGTGAGGCAATTGGGGTTAAGTGACTTGCCCAGGGTCACACAGCTAGTAAGTGTTAAGTGTCTGAGGCCAGATTTGAACTCAGGTCTTTCTGAATCCAGGGCTGGTGCTTTATCCACTGAACCACCTAGCTGCCCCCATAGTACAGTAAATTACCAAGTATACAAGCATAAACAAGAAATACAAACCAAACATCACAGCAGTTTATGATCTGAAAGTATGATTTTAAATGTTTTCATGGATATATAACTTAAAAATTTTCTGTCTCATACATTACATTTGACTACCTTGCCAGGCCCATTCTGCTCTCCACTTGACAATGGTGGAGCTAAAACTTCACTGAGGGACACTAAAGATGTTTAGCTCCTATTCAACTCTAGTCTATCTCACAAGATCCAGTTCCAGTCTCACCTTTGTGATAAAGAACATGAATAAAGCTTGGAATGAGAAATGTAAATAGAATAATTATTTAAAGGAACAAAAAAGAATATGCTGTAGAATAGTTGGAGATAAGATGAGATGAGAAGGGTAAGCTGGGGGAGACTTCCAGCCAAGATAATGACCTAAAGGAGCAGGCAGATAAGTTCCTTCACACCTACTTCAGCATAAAAATCCTATCAGGCCAAATAACAATAAAGCAATACAATGAGAACCTACTGACTTCTTCCCTCCATAAACAAAAAGTAAGCAAGCAAAGCCAGTGTCAACATGGGCAAACAACCAGGCATCTTACAAATGCAACCAGAGGGGCAGCTAGGTGGCGCAGTGGATAAAGCACCAGCCCTGGAGTCAGGAGTACCTGGGTTCAAATCCGGCCTCAGACACTTGACACTTACTAGCTGTGTGACCCTGGGCAAGTCACTTAACCCCCATTGCCTTAAAAAAAAAATGATAGACATTGGGAGCAGCTGGGTGACGCAGTGGATAAAACACCAGCCCTGGATTCAGGAGGACCTGAGTTCAAATCCGACCTCAGACACTTAACACTTACTAGCTGTGTAACCCTGGGCAAGTCACTTGACCCCAATTGCCTCACTTAAAAAAAACCCGACAAAACAACAAATGCAACCAGAGACACATAAAGTTTGTAAGACCATTTTATGAGATAGCAAGAGCTTGGAGCTGCAACAGAAAACCCCAGAACTGTTGGAAATCCAGTGCAGGGGTTTTGGAGGTTAACAGGAGCAGTAGTAACTGCTGAGGGATACAGAGGCAGCGCTCAGACCAGGTTATCCCAGGCAGTCCTCAAATAGGAAGGGTTGTAAGGAAACCAACACTCCGAATCTCAAAGATCCTAGAGGGCTTAACCCCACGTGGTGGAGGTCAGTACAAAAACATGGGTGTTTCAGGGCAAGTTGAAGCATGTTTGATGACCACCCCAAAGTTCAACAGGGGATTGAGCCTGGCTGGCCCTAGCACAAAGTCCACGTTCAGGAACTAAGGCTTGAGTTAACCGAAGAAAACAGCAACTGCTCTCAAGAATTACTATAGATGCAGAAATGCTCCCAAATTATACTTGAATATAGATGATCTAACTTGGCAACAACTGCAAGAGGAGACTCAAAGAGGAAAAAAGACAGGGATTACATGAATACCTAGAGGAAATGGTGAGATTAAAAAAATAGAAGCTCTGAGAGAAAGAACTGGAAGAATAAGTGGCTTAGAAATACCTTTATGTAAATTCATAAAGATCTATTTTTCTTTACCAGTGAATAATGGAATTTAATCAAACAGTGGCTTGCACATTATTATTTCTTTATATGTAGGTCATTCCTCCTCCCCCATTGAACTATAAGCTCTTGGAGGGAAGACACTATGCATTATGGCTCAAGATCTCAGTTGACTCACAGCATGACATTATACAGAGCAAACATTCAAATACATAGTGATTAAATGACAACTATGGGAAATCATCATTCAAGAGCCATCCCAATCCTTAACAAATTCTCAAATATTATGGCTAGAAAAATGAAAAATCAATATGAAAAACTTAAAATAATAACCTATATACAACACATTCAATCTTTACTTCTTTACACTTATTCATTCATAGAACAGGAAAAATGAGCTTTCCTACATTTCCAATTTTCAAGTAACTTCACCATTTAAAATGAATAAGCCCAAAAGAAGTAGTTACCAGCACTATCATAAACTGGGTCACTGTTTCAAAGGTCTCTAATGAAGTCATGGTATATACAAGTGGCTCATACTAATCAGTAAGACATCAGTCTGCAAACTCTTTTCTTGAATTTTATACAAACCCAAATTTATTAGACCTGGAATATTGAAGAGTGAATTGCTATACTCTATAATACCTACTTATTTTCTAGTTTAAAAACAATCTTAAGTCCTGTTAATGACCTCCTCCCAAAAACAACTACCTCATATTTTGCTACTTTGTACATATTTGTATTTATTAGCTTTATAGTTATTGTGTATGTATTTATCAGTGTATTTTTCTCCCCTATTAGAATGAATACTTCTTGTAAGAAGGAATTATTTCATGCTTTGTACTTATATTTCCAACCCATGGTAGGCCTTTAATGAGTGTTTGCTGATTGACTAGAAAAAATTCCTGTCTTGGAGCTAGAAAACACCTGGATTTGAATCTTGACTCTGAGGTTTATTAGCTACATGGGAATGGGCAAGTCATTTAGGTCTCTGAGCCCACATTTCCTAAGTTGAAAAATGGAGATAATACTTGTACTACCTACTTCCAACAGTTATGAGAATTGAATGAGATAAATTAAAAATGCTTACCTAATCTGAAGGCACTATTTAATGAAGGTTTCTATTATTATTGTGTTCATGCACCTCTCCTAAAATGAGCCAGGAAGAGTAAAATATTTATTGTGAGCTGTGCATGAAACTTTTTGCATAAGATTTAGACAGAAAATGTTTTGTAAAATACTATATGTCTAAAGCCATAATCTTAATTTCATAACAGTGAAATTAAGATATTTTAACAAAAGAGGGTTCTGTGAAAGTAACTGGCAAGTATTCCCCTGGATAAGAGAAAACTGAGATAGATATGTGGGAGGGCTATTACATAGAAAATGAAATGGCATCTGCTTGGCTTCAGAAGGCAGAATCAAGCAAAATGAATAGAAGTTGTGAAGAGGCAAATTTAAACTTGAGGTAAAGAAAAACATACCAACAATTAGCATTCTCCAAAAGCACAATGGCTACTTGGGGAAACAATATGATTTCTCACTGGAAGTCTTCCAGCCAAAGTTAGGTGGTTACTTTTCTATGACCTGAATTCTTAGTCAAGCAAGCCTCAGTAAGATCAGATCATGAGTCATCAAACTGTTCCGTATTAGTAGAACCCTTCAGTTAAAAAAGTAAAATTCGGGGCAGCTAGATGGCGCAGTGGATAGAGCACAGGCCCTGGATTCAGGGGGACCTGAGTTCAGATCCAGACTCAGACACTTGATACTTACTAGCTGTGTGACCCTGGGCAAATCACTTAACCCCAATTGCCTCACACACAAAAAAGTAAAATTCTCTAAATTAGATTTAAAATTCCCATCAACATACACAACACACAGTTTAATTTTAAAAAATAAACCACCTTCAGATACTTCAAGGTTCCTTGAAACAGTCTGAGAAATGAACTCTGATTTTAAAGGAGATCTTTATATAATTTTATTTTTAAAATATTTTCAATGAATGTTTTTTCAATGTTATGTAATTGGTTGCCTTAAATGTTAACCGAAAAAGTAATAAGAATATTTAGTCATTCAACTTGGGAGAAAAATGAAGGCTTTGTCTATATTATACCAAGTCAACACAATACTAATTCAACTAAGGGGCAGCTAGATGGCGAAGTGGATAGAGCACCGGCCCTGGAGTCAGGAGTACCTGAGTTCAAATCCGGCCTCAGACACTTAACACTTACTAGCTGTGTGACCCTGGGCAAGTCACTTAACCCCAATTGCCTCACTAAAAAACAAAACAAAGCAAATACTAATTCAACTATATGGTAACTTGTTAAAACTCATTTCATCTCCATATGAAAAATGGAAATTGCCCTTAAATTACAGTCATCATGAAAGGCCTAGTAGTCCAAATTATTAATTTTCTATTTTCAACTACAACATGGAATAGGAAGACGCATCATTTATTTTTTAAAAATAAGGTTATATGTACCAAAATGACTGAAACAATTGTTACGTTAATTAGTAAAGTTTAATCATAAGGATGATATATGAGTTTGGTTTAAAAAGGTCTCAGTACTTTAAAGTCCATCCAAAATACATTCTAGAGGAAAGCTAGGTGGAACAGTGGATAGAGCACCGGCCCTGGATTCAGGAGGACCTGAGTTCAAATCTGGCCTCAGATACTTAACACTAGCTGTGTGACCCTGGGCAAGTCACTTAATCCCCACTGCCTTGCAAAAAGCAAAACCAAAACCAAAACCAAATACATTCTAATCCATGATGTCTGGCCATAGGCATACCACATTGCTGTAGCAGGAAATGGGAAGTACTTTGGACTGATAATTAAATCATTACACCTTTTCAATATGTGACCTTAGGCAAGGAAAGATCTCTGAGCCTCAGATTCCTCATTTGGAAAACAAAAGGATTGGACTTCATGGTCTGTCAAGTCTTTTCCATCTCTCAAGTTCATCATTCAATACTATCAATCAGGCAGTCATAATATAAATAGGCAAAATGAAAGGAACCAAAAGACACAGAAAAATCCCAAGCACTCTATGAGCTTTTAAAAATCAAGTGAGGTTCTAAAAACTGGAGATCACAAAAAGTTGTGGCCTTATGTATGTATGTTTCCATGCTATAGAGAGTCAGGCAGTACTAACAGAATCCCTTTAATATCTCAGGGATAGAGCTGTCATAACTCATTAATAACAAGTGACTTTGCATTCTCTACTACTTCTCAAAATGAAGCAGTCATTGGATAGATAACAGCAACTAGTGTGGGTTCACCTATCCATCATCCTTCCATTACTCCCTTAGGTACCTGATTCCTCCAAGAATGTGGTATTCCAAGATATCTAGCCATACAGCATTGCTGGGAATATACTGACACTTATATGATGGATTTTTGTGACATCAAGTATTGTGGGATAATTGCAATTTCCAAAATGAAGCAGCTTGATTCCCGTTTTCTATTCTTTTCTGGAACCTGAATACTATTTATCCAAATAAAAACATGCGCGCATGCACGCTCACTCACACAATACTGAGAGAAGCAGTATATGGTGGTATATACTTGGGTTCAGATGTTCAAACCTCATCTCAAATACTTACTTGTAATGATAGGTAAATTACTTATTAACCTCTTAGATCCTCTAATTTCTTACCTGGAAAACTGAGATAATAATAACTATACTTAATAAGGTACAGGGAGAGGAGGAAGTGTTCTACAACCTTTCAGGGCAATATAAACGTAGGTAGCATTATATGTATTTATGCATTCACATACATGTATATCTATATATGTGTGTGTGTATACACACACACACACACACACATATATGATATAAATTTTGATGAGAGCTAGAATAGCATAGGGGAAAAAAAAACAGGCCTTGCAGCCCAGAAGACTTGGGATCAATTCTTACCTAATACTTATAACTGTGTGATCCTGGATAGTCACTAAATCTCTCAGTGACCTAGGCAATTCTCTAAGACTACATAAGTTGCAGAAAAAAGTGCTGACCTGCATTGGTAGAGTGAGTTTCCTCATTCATGCATCCTCTAAACCAATGAAGTCACAGGTCCAATATCTATCCCCAACTTAAATTTCGACAGACAGACTCAACAGGGTGCATAATAAGAATTTTTAATCCATTTAGTTTATTCAGTGACAAGCGGTAGTTCAATCTTTCTCATGGATGTGAATGTCATTGAAGTTATATAACATTCTTTTTCTTTTCTTTTCTTTTTTTTTGGTGAGGCAATTGGGGTTAAGTGACTTGCCCAGGGTCACACAGCTAGTAAGTGTTAAGTGTCTGAGGTCGGATTTGAACTCAGGTCCTTCTGAATCCAGGGCCGGTGCTCTATCCACTGCGCCACCTAGCTGCCCCAGTTATGTAACATTCTAAAGTTGATGCCATTAATAATACAAGGTCATCTGTGGATAGATACATTCAGAAAAACTCCTCATCAATAGAACACCTCTTTTTGCATAGGACATCTTCAATTAATTACATAGGCAGCCTAAATGTTAGAAAAACTTATCTTGCTGTTTTACTTCATCTTAACATACAGCAGATCAATAACTGTAAAATTATCATTAAAATTGATAAAGACATGCTTTATAATGGAAAACTCAAATTAATGAACAAAAAGCAGGTTCTTATATTCTTTCTACCTTTCAATGAAATGAGCATTAACTATCAAGAAATGATCTACTATGGAATAACATTTTCAAAAATCTGCTTCCCCAGGGGCAGCTAGATGGTGCTGTGGATAGAGCACTGGCCCTGGATTCAGGAGGACCTGAGTTCAAAACTGACCTCAGACACTTAACACTTACTAGCTGTGTGACCCTGGGCAAGTCACTTAACCCCAATTGCCTCACCAAAAAAAAAAAAAAATCTGCTTCCCCTTTTTTCTCATACTTTCATTACCTTTAAAGACTCAATACAGGTATAGACTGGTCTCATAAAAATGTTATGGACATGTGTTAAGGGCTAAAATTCTAGCTAAACGATCTAAAATATCTAATGAGTGGTCGCTAATAAATTATAAGCTTTATCAAGAGTTAGACTTTCAAGCATTTATTAAGGAGAATAAGAATTTGGTAAAGAGAGAGAGAAAGGCCTAGATTCCTATCTATTAAAGGGAGAGCGCATTTCTAGCTCCCTTCTCCACCGGTGCCCTCAGGAAAAGAGAGAGAGAGACAGAGAGCCCAGCTCCCCTTTCCTCCTCCCACCAGCAAACGTCACTTCCTGACGCCAAAGAAAAGACGCATGGTCTTGCCCTCAAAGACCTTTCTTTCATGGCAGAGCTTTTCTACAGTAAGTCTCCAGCAGGTGGCGTCATTCCAATTGTTACACATGGGAAAGTACGACTATGGATTAGCAGCTATTGATATTTTAACTACTCACTACCCTCCCCACACACCTTTTTTTTTTGTAATAGGATAGATGGTATTCTAAACAAATGATATTTTCCCCCATTCAAGTAATCTTGAGAATCAATACCCTGAAAACTGTGTAATCTACAGCACAGACTTCTTCTAGGTATATGGCAGCTAGTCTAGCAGGTCTTTTTGATTCTGAAGATACCATTTCAACTTTCCCATTTTACTGTACATCAGGGTTTCATATTACAAATCCAGATATGTAAATGTCACTACTGGGAATAATAGTTCATTATAGAAATCTTGACAGATTGTTCACAATTCTGGTCCTTCAGGTTTAACCTCTAATCTTTTCAGGGTAATCTACTTTAATTGTACTTCTGATTAAGCTTTCTATAAACTTGTTATTTTCTTCTACTGTTCTCCATGGCTTGTGAGGTATTAATATTGTTCAACAGCTTCCATTAACCTAAGATTTTGTAAATGAATGTATATGCCAAACCAATGTTGCTCTTAGCTATCATATCTTTCTGCTGGGCAAAGATATGAAACACAGGTCTGAGGCATTTTATAAGGCTCTTTTGACCTCCCAGCAGTGGGGATTATCTAAATCTATTAAACTTCCTTAGGATGTGGCAATTATCTGTGTTGATATCTTTTTTTTTTTTTTTTTTTTTTAGTGAGGCAATTGGGGTTAAGTGTCTGAGGCCGCATTTGAACTCAGGTACTCCTGACTCCAGGGCCGGTGCTCTATCCACTGCGCCACCTAGCTGCCCCTGTGTTGATATCTTTTAAATTAATTTTCCATTTTTCAAAATCAATAGGTTGTTTAGTCAGTTTAGAGCTACTTTAATTGTATGTCCCATTTCATTTTTGTTCATCTAATCTAGTATTGGTTTTGATCTTTCTTCTCAAGTAGATGGTCCAACTGAATGTAAAGTATTTATTTGGAAATAACTTCCATATCAGTAGCCAATGATTTTCTCTTCTAACATATAATCAATACTGGGTTTTTGTGTGTGATGACATTTGGTTCATGTCCTCTCAGGACTTTACGAAATTATCTGACTTTTAGAAATTATTCATAAAACAGAGAAGCGGTTTTTAGGTAATGGAAAATCTGTATTAGGCCCGAGTTTGGTGCCAGGATCCGATGCTAGAGTAGCCATATCCCTGAAACAAGACCATTAAGTTTGTAGTCAATGGCTTTGGCCATCTGCACTGGGTGATGAAGGTTGCAGACTCATGACCATAGTCCACGCCATTACTTCTACCCAGAAAGTAGTTGATTGTCCCTTTGGCAAGTTGTGATGTGATAGGTGATACATGGCTCAAAACATCATCCCATCTCAGCTCCCATTGGTGTTAAGGCTGTAGGAAGCTCGTGGGGCAACACTTTTCATGTTCCTATTCCTAATGTATCTGTTCCGACCTTCCACCTAGAGAAACCTGCCAAATATGATGCTATCAAGAAAGTGATAAAGCAATGGTCAGAAGGGTCCTTGAATGGTACTTTGGGCTACACAGGAAGACCAGGTTGCATCCTGAGAATTTAACAGCAATACTCATTTATCTACCTATGATGCTGGAACTAGTATTATTCTTTTTGTTTTGTTTTGGTTTTTGTGGTTTTTTTTGTTTTGTTTTTAGTGAGGCAGTTGGGGTTAAGTGACTTGCCCAGGGTCACATAGCTAGTAAGTGTTAAGTGTCTGAGGCCGGATTTGAACTCAGGTACTCCTGACTTCAGGGCCGGTGCTCTATCCACTGCACCACCTAGCTGCCCCACTAGTATTATTCTTAATAACCATTCTGTCCAGCAAACTTCCTGGTATGACAATGAATTTAGGCATAGCAACCATATAGCAGATCTCAGGTTCTATATGACCTCCAAGGAATAAACTGGAAAGTCATGCCTCTTCAGCCCTAGCCAAAAGAGGAGCTCCAATACATAACCTATCTGCTTATTTGAAAGAGCTCATGCCCCATGCACAGTCCTTGCCTCAATATATCTCAATGGGGGCAGAGAAGAGAAACATAGACTCCTGTGTTCAATATCATCAATAAAGTCACTATATGCAATGGGAAAAAAAATCTGTTATTTCCTTGTTTCCTAATCCTCAGCTATATTTTTCAATGTTTTTTTGCTGTCCTGCACATGTTCACCAAGTTACCAAGTATTAAAGTATGTGCTGATCTAATCTGGATAATCTTCTTTAGTTCCACATAGAATTTCTCTTCCTTTCCTCACCCTCTGCAATGAATATTGGTATATGAAGCTACAATTATCTTAAAAGTTTTCTTTCTGTAAATGTTTATTATGAGAACTATAAGACACAATGACCAAATTTCCCATGAAATATCTCTGATGTCAATAGACATAAAACTTTTATGAGCATTTCCAAGTAGTAACAAATTTTTTTGTCTTCTTGTTTCATTTATACTGAGAATATAAAAAATTATATGCTTTGATTTCCACTAATAGAATGTCCACTCAGGCATAGACAAAGATTTCATATTTACAGTGTCAACATTTAATTTAACATTTATACAGTCTAAAAATGATGTGATTTCAATAAACCCTCTGTCCCTTTCCTGCATAGAGGAAAGGACCAATTGTATTTGCCACAGCCCCCTCATAACTCCCCCCTCAAACCTTCCCCACTGAGTGATTTATCCAATTTTCTCATAGTATTCTGCCCAATCCAGGGCTTCTTAACCTTACTTGTGTCATATACCCTGGGGAAGTCATGGAACCCTTTCTTAGAACACTTTTAAATGCATAAAATAAAATATATAAAATTGCAAAGAAAACCAATTAGAGTGGAATAAATGATTTTTTTCCCACAGAACTTCATAGGTCCCCTGGTCAAGGCTATTCTATTTCACCTAAATCACACTTGCTTGCATCAGTTATTGATGCCAGTGCCTTGACTCCTCCTCCCCAGCACCACCCTAAAGGCACTGTAAAGTATTGAAAGGCAAGGTGTGTGGTGCATATACACACATACATGCATGTGAGCACGTGTGTGTATATATGTTTATGTGCAAACATGCATGTATGCATATATCTTTGTATTCCCATCATATGTCAAAATTTTATATGACAATAGGGGGCGCAATAGATAGATCATCTGGCCTGGAGTCAAGAAGACTGAGTTCAAATCCAACCTCAGAAAGTTTACTAGCTGTGTAACAATGGGTAAGTCAATTAACCTGTCTGTTTTAGTTTTATCAATTGTAAAATGGATCCCCATTTAGCACCTACCTCGCAGGGTTGCTATGAGGATCAAATGAGATAACATTTATAAAGTCCTTAGAACAGTGCCAGGCATATAGTAGGTACAAAGGAGACTCTTGTTCCCTTTTTGCCCCTTAATAAACATAATAAATATTTATTGAATGAATAAACTATAGATACTTTGAAAGCAAGATACTAACAACTAGATAATTAAGATAGTGTCTAAGGATAGAGTTCAATTTCTGAACCATAGCAGAGTTCAATTTCTGAACTATAGCTTAAAATATAGGGATATGCGCTCTTAGATAAGAATAAATTACATTTAACAAAGGTCAAGAATTATATATTTGCTTAGCGACTAAGAGACCGAAATGGAAGATAAAGGAGAGAAAAAAACAAACTACTATACTACACACTTTTAAATGGTATATGTGACATACAAAAAGAAATAGTAAAGGGGTATCCAGTAATTCAGAAGAGAAAGTATTTGAAAAGACACAGTTAATACACTCTTGATTTCAGATGCCTACAAACCAATGCCCATCACAGATGGGTCTAACAAGTGAAAGAGAGAAGCAAGGAGGAAAATATATCATATCAGTACATCTAAAATAATGGGATATGAGCCATGACTTTATTTTAAGACAAGAAATGGCCTAAATGACCCTGGTCAAAAACCAGTAATTCCCAAACCTGGGAACATTTTCAGAACATCTTAGGGTCATTTTAAGTTTTATCCAGAGTAGCCCCAAATTAAAGCAATCCCTGATGTAAACCATTTCAAAAACCAAGAAAGAACATGGACTCAATCTACAAATAGTCGATCCAAATTCTAGTCCCAAATCATTAGATTATAATATCTGTGAAGGCAGAAACTATCTCATTTTTGTCTTTGATATCTTTGGCACCTAAAAAACCCGATTTGTACTAAGTAAGCACTTAAGAAATGCCTGTTAAACTGGGGGTGGGGGTGTTGCAGGGGAAGAGAGGACATGACTGGTCAGGAGGAAATTAAGTTAATGTACATCCAACTTGTCACAAACTCAACATTTTGTCAGCATGATGGACATATCACTTTGCACTAAATCTTTTTGTTTTTATTTTACTGATATCTTTTGATTGTATGTCATCCTTATTTCCAAATATATCCCTCCCTGCACTCTAACTGAATAAATCATCCCTTGAAACAAAAACTGTATAAGATAGAAGGGGAAAAAAAAAGTTCAGGAAAACCAATCAAATAATTAATCCAATCTTACTATGCATGCAAGACTGTATTTTCATAGTTCCCATCTCTACAAAGAGAGACA
Organism: Dromiciops gliroides; assembly: GCF_019393635.1. Classification (NCBI taxonomy): domain Eukaryota; kingdom Metazoa; phylum Chordata; class Mammalia; order Microbiotheria; family Microbiotheriidae; genus Dromiciops; species Dromiciops gliroides. The sequence continues at coordinate 59,732,050 of NC_057865.1, read as the reverse complement.
GGCTGATTGTTACCTCTACTCTTCTCAAGGGCCAAGTTTGGTCATTACAACTACGCAGTTGTGCCATGAATCTATAAGGACAAATAAAACTGAGTAACATCAAATCAACAATTATTTAATAAGAACTTACTATATGTCAAGCACTATGCCAGGCAATGAGGATACAAAATAGTCCCTGTCCTTGAAGAACTTATGTTTGATGAGAAGGAAAACTGATCGTTTTCTAAAGGTTATAATGATTTTTAAAAAAAAATCTGAAATAGAATCATTGACTACAAACTAGAAAGGACCTTAGAAGTATGATCTGAGAGGTTCTTTGCTAGGACTTTATCAGAAGAAACAGGATTTTAGAGCTGGAAAGGGCTTTAGGGATAACACAGTACAACACCCACAAGAACAGTTAAGAGATTGTCAAAAAAAATTTGCTCAGAGTTGTCCTAATAATATTTAATAAACCAATGGGGGGACATGAACCCCAGGTATGCACAAGTTTAAACTCAATCTCTTTATTAACATGTTCTCCATTACTTTCTTAAGTCTAGACAATTAGGAAAACAGTAATTCAAGCCCTGATTTGTAGTATATTTCCAAGATGTAAACGCTCACATTGAAAATTCAAAAATTAGCTTTCTGGAGCTAGTTAAAGTTGGCTCAGCACATTCTGGTTTTTGCAAAAATCTGGGAAAATTTTATCCTATTACTCTCATCTACTTGTTTAGTAACCTTCTATTTTACAAATTAAATAAAAATTCAATGAAACAAACATATCACCTCTGAGACAAATAGTACAAGTATTCTCATTTCAAAGATAAGGAGGTGAAGCTTAGAGAAATAACATTATTTGTACATGACCATAGCAAGAAGTGAGATGTGACAGTCCACTTTTCTCAGGCCTGTCCTATTGTTCATTCCAATTTAACTGTATTAGCAGGAAGTACTACAGAAGGCAATCAGAAGCTGTTAAGTCCATTCTGTGGTCACAACTTGTGCTCCTTTATGGAGAAACAGTCTGTTAGTTTCCACCTCTGGAACCTAACAACCTCATTGAGAAGGGCCAACAATATGGTCTCACTTGCAAGAGCATGCTAATTTGGTCCCCCTGCATTTAGTGATTCCCCCTCTAATCTATCAACCACACAGCTAACTGATATCCCTAAAACACAAATCTGATCATGTCAGAACTTACAATGGTTTACTGTTGCCTCTAAGTTTTAAAGACTTTTATAAAAACTTTTATTACAACCTATCTTTCTAGGTTCACTAAAAATTACTTCCCCTAACCCACTGCATGTTCTAGCTAACCTGGTCTACTTGCTGTTCCGCACATGTAACACTTCTATGTCTTTTCACAAATTTCTCCTCATGGCTGGACAGGGTTCTCTTCAAAATTTGTGCCACCTGGAATCCCTAAATCTCTGCAAGATTCAGCTGAAGTGTCACCTCCTTTAAGGGAGTCTTTTCTGATTCACCTATTTGTCAGCTGGTTGGGTCAATAAGCCATCAGTAAGAAATGGAATGTTGTGTTAGAGGAACACCACGCAAACCAGTGACAATGGATCACAGAGTACACAGAAGATAACAAGACTGGAAAGGTTGGAAGGGGCCAGGTTATACCAAAAAGAAGATTTTGTATATGATCCTAGAAGCCACTGGGATTTGTTGAATAGAGAACCAATATGTTAGGGAATATGATTCAGAAGATTAAGTTGAAAAATGAGCAGAGGAGACTAGAGAGGTGCCTGAAGCAGGAAGAACAAACAGCAGGCTATTGCAACAATCCAGGTATAAGATTTTGAGGGCCTGCACCAGGGTGGCTGGAGTGTCTACGGAGAGAAGTACATACATGTTTTCAAAAGTAGAAACAATAGGATTTGGTAACTATTTGAATAAGGGGTAGGGGGTGGGGAAAGGAAAGTGCAGAGTGAGGAATTGAAGGTGACAACTAAGTTGGAAGTCTAGGTAACTAGGAGGATAGTAGTATCCTTAGTAGTAATGGGGAAGCTAGGAAAAGGCAAGAATTTGAGGAGAAAGCTAATGATTTCAGTTTTGAACATGTCAAGTTTAAGACATCCAGCTGAAGACTTCCAATAGGGACTTGAAGATATGAAAATGGAGGTCAAGAAAGAGGTTAGAGAGGGCAGCTAGGTGGCGCAGTAGATAAAGCACTGGCCCTGGATTCAGGAGTACCTGAGTTCAAATCTGGCCTCAGATACTTGACACATACTAGCTGTGTGACCCTGGGCAAGTCACTTAACCCCCATTGCCCCGCCAAAAAAAAAAAAAAAAAAAGAAAAGAAAAAAGAAAGAGGTTAGAGTTGGATCTGCATCTTAAAAGCCATGGAAGCTGATGAGATGACCAAGTGAAATAGTACACAGAAAGAGTAGAACACGGGAAAGAGCCTAGCAGGTATAATCAATCAATCAATCAATCAATCAATCAATCAATCTATCTATCTATCTATCTATCTATCTATCTATCTATCTATCTATCTCTCTCTCTCTTTTTTTTTTTTTTTTGTGGGGCAATGGGGGTTAAGCGACTTGCCCAGAGTCACACAGCTAGTAAGTGTCAAGTGTCTGAGGCCGGATTTTGAACTCAGGTCCTCCTGACTCCAGGGCTGGTGCTCTATCCACTGCACCACCTAGCTGCCCCTCAGGTATAATCTCAATGAAGATCCAGCAAAGGAAACTGAGATGGACCAATAAGACAGGTGTGTGTGTGTGTGTGTACACACACACACACACACACACACACACACACGGTGAAGAGTCAAGGAAAAGTAGACAATTGACAGTATCAGAGGTTACAGGAAGGTTAAGGATGAAGACTGAGAAAAGGCCATTAGATTTAATAATTAAGAGATCTTTGGTAGCTTTATTAGTGATCTTCCCACATTATTATTTCCTTTTCTTTATTTCATATATACTTTAAAAATATCTGTGTGTACGTGTGTATACACACATGCAAACTCTTCTTCACTAGAATAGAAGTCCCTTGAGGGTAAGGGCTATGTCTTATTTGTGTACTCAGCATGTAGCAGCACATCCTAGGCACTTAATAAATGTTTGATTAATGGAATGGTAACATGTTCATTTAAATAGAGTCCAAATCATACCCTTTAAGAAACCTAAAGTGTTTTCTATTTTTTAATGAACATGTTTACCATAGGGGTCCCTGCCATTCTTCTTGTTTTTGTTCCCTCTTAATGGCTAGGGCTGGGTGGGCAAGGGATGAATTTCCTACCGTATTTTCTTTCTTTCTTTTTTTTTAGTGAGGCAATTGGGGTTAAGTGACTTGCCCAGGGTCACACAGCTAGTTAAGTGTCAAGTGTCTGAGGCCAGATTTGAACTCAGGGAGTCCTGAATCCAGGGCCGGTGCTTTATCCACTGTGCCACCTAGCTGCCCTGTATTTTCTAATACTATTTATAGAAATAAGCTGCTAGGTTGATTTGGATCTTGGAACCCTGGTGTGTGGAGAGGGAACATGGTCCCTGCCCCTATTATATGGGGGTGCCACAGTTTTTGCTTTAAAAGAATAGTTGAGAGGTAGGAGGTACTAATTGTTAAAAAAAAAAAAAACCACAATGGAGTCAATTAATCAATATATATTTATTAAGAGCCTACTCTGTGCTAGGCACTAAAGATACAAACACAATGAATGACATAATGCCTACTCACAAGGAGTTTACATTCTTATGGAAGAGGAACAAAGGGCAAATAAAAGTATATAAAGAATATAACAGGACTGAAATCACGGCCTCTGGTTGCCTTTTATAATAATGATTTTGGGGGCAACTAGGAGGTGCCCTGGATACAGGAGGAACTGAGTTCAAATCTGACCTCAGACACTTGACACTTACTAGCTGTGTGGTCCTGGGCAAGTCACTTAACCCCCATTGCTCCCCCCCCACCCCCCGCCCCACCAAAATAATGATTTCTCTTTTAAAGAGGACAGAAAGTATATGAACTGGCATAGAAGCCCAGTTATTCTCTTAAGCATAGGCTAATGAGAAATAACAATAATAAAGGAAGGAAAAAATTCTGTGCAATATAAATACTTTATAAATAAAAGTGCTACAGAAATATGAGCTACTGTGTGTTTTTTTAGTCACCTGATTTAGTCAATGAGTTGTAGTCTACCAGTCTTTGAGGTCAAAAGTAGGCAACAAATAAGACTATTTACTTATTGGTAGTATACAACTATTCTCCATCATCTGCCCAATTCTTCCCCTTAACAATGCTTTCTTTATATGCTCACTCCTTTTCCTTTTCTCAGGCTTCATATTTTTTACTTTACTATTTATATCAACCAGATAAGTATAGCATCCAAGAGGTTGCTTAGATCTACTGGTAGCTAAACTGATTACTGATCCTAGCTAAAGTCAATATAGCAAAAATGAGTCACTAGTATTTATATGGCATTTTAAGGTTTACAAAGTACTTTATAAATATCACTTCATATTCACAATAACAATGAGAAGTAAGTCCTCTTGTCACTACCATTTAGATGAAGAAACAAAGGCAAACAGATTAAGTGACTTGTTAAAAGTCACAAAGTTAAGAGTAAAGTTTAAGAGTCACAAAGCTAGAAAGTGCCTAAGACAAGAGTCAAAACTTAAGTCTTCCTGACTCCAGGTCCAGTACTCACTCTTATCCACTCCGTTGCATAACTATCTGAGATGAAAAAAGAATACAGAATGAGCTTTGATTTAATCAAAATGGAAAACTCCCTTTGACAAAGGGAGACAGAAACTGACCTTGACTTAGTAACTAAGTCCTAGAGACTGCTTGTAGCACATACAAATTAAATTACTTCCTTATAGTTAGATAGCTAATAAGGTTGGAACAGGATCTGAACCCAGGTCTTACTATTTCCCAATCCAGCACCTTATCTACTGTGTTAGACAGACTACTATAGATATTAGTTCAAAATAAACAAAAAGAATTCACTAATAGATACTAGAATTATTTTGGGGAGAAAGGATATTCCATTATTCTATGAACTGTGGTTTGAATATTTTCAAAAGAACATATATGATATAGTTTAGCTCATTCTGTAACAATCACATTAAAAAGAAAAATGTATTCTCAAGTGTATAAAGTTTCCTGAAATTCTATCTAGATAGGAAGAGTTTGATGACAAAGAAATGTTATAAGACAGCTTTTTAGGGTAGTCCTAACTTTTATTTCCTACAGAGAAAAAAAGTATAAAAACTTGATTGAGGGGCAGCTAGGTGGCGCAGTGGATAAAGCATCGGCCTTGGATTCAGGAGTACCTGAGTTCAAATCCAGCCTCAGAAACTTGACACTTACTAGCTGTGTGACCCTGGGCAAGTCACTTAACCCCCATTGCCTCCACACACACAAAAAAACCCCAAAAAACTTGATTGATGTCTACAGAAGGCATATTTTCCATAAGAAAATTACGTTAGCCATATTGTCACCAAAATTCTGCTATCAGGTCTAGATATAGCTAAAAGCTTATTACTTCTACTTCTAGTACATTTTTCCCCTTGGTTTTCAGAACTGCTACTCAAGGCTATTATTATGTCAACAAAAAGGTCCAGTGTGCTTTCCAGTTTGTTCTTTCTTTTTCTTGTTTTTTTTAATGAGGCAATTGGGGTTAAGTGACTTGCCCAGGGTCACACAGCTAGTAAGTGTTAAGTGTCTGAGGCCGGATTTGAACTCAGGTACTCCTGATTCCAGGGCCGGTGCTCTATCTATCCACTGAGCCACCTAGCTGCCCCTAGTTTGTTCTTTCTTAATTCTAACTTCTTGAGTCTTGCTGTGAATTCTTGCTTGAGGACAGGCCCTGTCCTAGCTGACAAATTATTTTGCTTTCTATTGTATTGCAGCGGTACTACTTCAACAATTCAAAAGTTCTATGAGGATGATAGAGATGGCAATCCTACCATGCCCCAGGAGATGGTTTTCATAAATTGCCATACCCCAATTCCCAATTACTAACAGTGGCTAGCTTTCTGGTGATAAGTCTCACAAGGCTTAGCAAGGTTTCCTACTGGACAACAGACAAAGACTGCTTTATCAGGAACACAGTCAAAACCTTCCAAACTGGTAGGACCTGCCAGTATGAGACATCTAAATAAGATTTTTTTTTTTTAGTGAGGCAATTAGGGTTAAGTGACTTGCCCAGGGTCACACAACTAGTAAGTGTTAAGTGTCTGGGGCCAGATTTGAATTCAGGTACTCCTGACTCCAGGGTCTGTGCTCTATCCACTGCGCCACCTAGCTGCCCCCTCTAAATAAGATTTTAATGGATAATTGACAGTATCCCTTGCTTAACCAAATGGGCATTTAAAACTTTATTTCTTTTTATTTTAAAATTTATTTTATTATGAATTTAGATAACAAAAAATAACATTTACATGTACACAGAATACCAAGAGCATGGTATGTATTATGAATTTCATACCACTTGCTTTTAAAAAAAAAAAAGTATATAACAGGGGGCAGCTAGGTGGTACAGTGGATAGAACACCGGCCCTAGAGTCAGGAGGACTGGAGTTCAAATCCGGCCTCAGACACTTGACACTAACTGGCTGTGTGACCCTGGGCAAGTCACTTAACCCCAACTGCCTCACTGGAAAAAAAAAAAGTATATAACAAATTCCACAATTTACTTGCTCGTTGGGACTTCCTACTCAATTTCCTTCTATTCTCTTCTGTACTTTTTTTAAAAAAAGTGCCAATCACCATTTGGGGGGTCAGATATTTTGCTTACTCCCCCTTCTCAAACCTTATACGGATATTATTTTACCTGCTATTTAAATCCAGAAATTCTTTTGAGAAAGGCAAATAAAGCTTATAAAGTCAATAAAAATCACTCAGAGTACAATAAACCTTTAAAAATTACACAAATTAAAAATAACTGGATGGGGGTGGCTAGGTGGCACAGTGGATAAAGCACCGACCCTGGATTCAGGAGTACCCGAGTTCAAATCCGGCCTCAGACACTTGACACTTACTAGCTGTGTGAACCTGGGCAAGTCACTTAACCCTCATTGCCCCGCCCCTCCCAACAAACAAAAAACTGGATAATACAAAATATTACCAAATGTTTTTGATGAGCCCATTTTCTTATGAACTAAAAAAACATCAACATTAATATTTCTAGATGCAAATGAGGCTTTATTAGATTTTGATGTAAGCACATTTTCAAGAATGTTTTCATATTTCATATTTTCTAAGCAGTTTTTATAAACTTGGTTTTCTTGGGATGGACTAAGTAATATGCTACTCTAACTGATCTTGGCTCTTGTGTCCCTAATCTATTCCACTGAAAACTTTTCTATTTTTAAAGAAATGCCAAAGAATTTGGTTATTAATCAGTCAAGAAACACTATTTTCTAGATACTTTGCTAAACTTTGAGGATATCAGTACATTGTCCTCAAGGAATTAATAAAACTCTAATAGGGCAGATAAAATTTAAGCAATTACATATATACAAAATATAAAGATCAGCAATATAGCTTCAGATACGGTTCTGGTACTTGTAAGGATGCCTTCCTTTATTTTTTTTGATTTTTGAAATTCTTAACCTTGGTTTCCTCACATGACTTTTGTTATAATTTGGTCTAAGTCTATAAAGTTATTATGTGTTAAGTTTTGACTGGTGTGGAATTGAATGTATGAATGCAAGTATTACTATCATTTTTATTATATTGGCAGAGACCATCATGAACAATTAATCATTCTAATTACTAGTATTTATTTCTATAAAGATTTTCTTATAGTTGTTTACATATAATTCCTACAGCTATATTTATAAGTGGGCTCCCAGATGTTTTACATATTGTCTTAATTTTAACTACAAAGTCTTTTTTCTATTTCTGCTGATAAGAAAAATGAAATGTTTAAGATTTATGTGGATGAGTTCCATATTCAGCTACTTTACTAAGACTATTCAGGGTTAGAGGCAAGTCAGTTAACCTCTCAGAGCCCCCGGAAAGTCTTTAAGAACACAGAATACAGAAAAGAAGCCAATCAGCATTAGTGGAGGGAATTTCTACTGGTCTGGTCTCTATTGCTATTATTTCTAGAATTGCTAGAGTTCTTTAAGTGAACAATCATATATCACCAGCAAAAAAGTGCATCTTATGATCATTCGAATTTCTTTTTCTTGTCTTACGGATATAACTAGTGTAACTAGAACTGTGTTAAATATTAGTGATGACAATGAACATCATTTTGCTTTACCTGATCTTTCTGAAAGAGCCTCTAATGTTTCTCTATTATAGATGATTGATTTTAGGTACTGTTTACAATATTTAAAAAGGCCCATTTATTCCAAAATTTTTGTGTGAAATCATCAGCTCCTATGGGTTCAGTTATGTCTAAACTGATGATTCCCAGATCTAAAAATGCAAACTTAATTTCTCACCTAAATTTCAGTCTTGTATCATCAATTGCCTTTTGAACATCCACAGGAACTTCAAATTCAACATATCCAAAAAAAGAACCCATACCTCCCCCCATGCAACCTTCTTCCAAATTTTCCTATTTTTGGAAAGGGTACCATTAATCCCTCGGTCACTTAGACTGACAAACTTAAGCATCATCCTTGATCACTCATACTTAGTGAGTATCAGTCTTGTCAAGTATCGTTTTTTCCCACCACCTCCAAGTATATCCCCTTCTTTCCACACTCTCACAGCTGCCACCTATGTATAGACCCTCACATCTCACACCTGCACTACTGCAATAGTCTTCTGGCTGGTCTCCCAGCCTTAAGCCTGTCCCCTCTCCAAATCATCCTAAAAACAGCTTCCAAAGTGAGTTTCCTGTAGTGCAGGCTTCACCATGTCACACATTACCTATTACCACAGAAATTATGACATTTAAAGCCATTCACAATCTAGTCCCTTTCAACCTCTTCAGTCTTTTTCTATTTTTCTCTTCTCCATGTACTCTGTGACCCAGCTACTCTGGTCTACATTACTGTTTCTCACAAACAACAATCCACTTTCTGATTCTATGTTTTCAATGGCTATCTTCCATGTGTAGAACACTCTACTCTACCTTTTGGCTTCCTTCAAGACTCAGAACAAATAGTTTATATAGAATGCCCATTAGACCCCTTTCATTTCAATCTCCCTTTGAGATTACCTCCTGGGAGCAACTAGGTGGTATAGCAGATAAAGCACCTGCCCTGGATTCAGGGGGACTTAAGTGCAAATCTGGCCTCAGACACTTGACACTTACTAGCTGTGTGATCCTGGGCAAGTCATTGTCCTGAAAAAACCAAAAAACAAACACCAAAGATTCTTGAGAGAGAGAAAGAGAGAGAAAGAGAGAGAGAGAGAGAGAGAGAGAGAGAGAGAGAGAGAGAGATTACATCCCATTTATACTGTATATATATCCTATGTAAACAGAGAAAGCATTATTAAGTGTTTATGTTGTGACTGATACTGGTAAGGGTTGGGGGATACAAGTATAGCCCTTGCCTTAAAAGAGCTTAATTATCTGCCTTCTGTTCCACTCATTACAAGAATAAGATTCCTTAAAAAAGTACAGACTGTTTTTACCTCAATTTGTATCCACAGGCACTAGCCTGGCCCATAGTAAGGATGTAATAAATACTTGATTACCTGATTGGCATAACAAGGTAAAGGATTACATACTGTTCACAAGTTTCTTCCTCATTGTCACAAAATTCTGTGACTTTTATTGCTTGTTATTAATATGGTCTATTATATTTATAACTGAATCAACCCTGTACTCACTATAAATTCAACTTGGTTATAGTATTATTTTTTTCTGTATTTGTAGCCTCATAATTAGTTTTGTATTCAATATTTTTCCATCAATACTCATTGGGAATACTGGCCTATAGTTTTTGTCCATTTTGTCTCTCTGTGGCTTGTGTATTAAGAGCACATTTGTCACAGAGTTTGGAGTTTCTTGTTTTTACAAAAAAAAGAAAAAATTAAGTAACATTAAATTAATTGTTCTTTGAATGTTTAATGGAATTCACTGGTAAAATCCTTCTGATCTGAAGTTTTTTTTTTCTTTAGAAGGGCATTTATAGGGGCAGCTAGGTGGCACAGTGGATAGAGTATCGGCCCTGGAGTCAGGAGGACCTGAGTTCAAATCCAGCCTCAGACACTTAACATTTAACCCCAATTGCCTCACTTTAAAAAAAAAGTGCATTTATACTTTGTTCAATGTATTTAAGATTGGCTTATTTACATTTTATTTCATATTAATCTAAACATTTTGTATTTTCTGAAAACAATTCATTTAGTGAATAAGTTTTGTTGTCATAAAATGAGACAAAAGTCTCGAATAATTTCCTTTCTTTTCTCTTCATTTATTGCAAGTTCTCATTTTTTATTTTGTTGATTTGGTTTTCCTCTTTTTTTAAATCAAATTACCAAATGGTTTATCTACATTATTAGGTTCCACCAATATGTACAAATGCAAAAAGATCCCACTTCTATTTTATTATTCAATGGGATTTACTGATTTCATTTGTTTATTTGTGTAAATTTTCATAATTTCTACTTTTGGTGCTTAGTTGCACTTCTTGTGATGTCTTTTCTGGTGGTGGTGGTGTTTTTTAAGTTGCATGTCTAATTCACTGATATCTTTTTCCTCTTTTCTTTTCTTTTTCTTTTGCGGGGCAATGGGGGTTGTGACTTGCCCAGGGTCACACAGCTAGTAAGTGTCAAGTATCTGAGGCCAGATTTGAACTCAGGAACTCCTGAATCCAGGGCCAGTGCTTTATCCACTGTGCCACCTAGCTGCCCCCCTCTCTTTTCTTAATGAAAGCATCTAGAGATATATTATTATTTGTCCTAGGTTCTTGAAGAGGACCATGCACTGGGGTGATGTCACGACTTGCAGTAAAGTGGATTTAAGTGAAGTGCAAGGTCACAGAGCATCTGGGTCCAACGGCAAGATCTACATCAGGATAACTGGGGATGGCCCTGGATGTTTAATGCAATTGGGGTTAAGTGACTTGCCCAGGGTCACACAGCTTGTAAATATATAAGGTGAGATTTGAACTCAGGTCCTCCTGACTCTAGGGCCAGTGCTCTATCAACTGTACTACCTAGCTGCCCATAAATATCTGTGTGTGCGCGTACGCGTGTACACGTGTGTGTATGTGTGCATGCGCACATGCATTCTCCTAAGGACTGCTTTTGTTGGATCCCTGACATTTTTATTATCTCACTTGTCATTTTCTTTTTTTTGTTTTTTGTTTTTGCGGGGCAATGAGGGTTAAGTGACTTGCCCAGGGTCACACAGCTAGTAATTGTCAAGTGTCTGAGGCTGTATTTGAACTCAGGTCCTCCTGAATTCAGGGCCGGTGCACCACCTAGCTGCCCCTCACTTGTCATTTTCTTTGTGGTAACTATTATGTCCCTAATTTGCTCACTGATTAACCAATCTTTATGGCTAAATTATTTAAACAATACCTAAGTATAAATCCTGTCCTCAATAACCATTTGATTTCACTTTTTATTACATTACGGTTGAAAATAATGGGTTTAAGGGGCAGCTAGGTTTGGATTCAGGGGGACCCAAGTGCAAATCTGGTCTTAGACACTTGACACTTACTAGCTGTGTGACCCTGGGCAAGTCACTTAGCCCTCATTGCCCTGCAAAAACAAAAACAAAACAAAAAAGAAAGAAAACAATGTATTTAGTATTTCTACTTTCCAGCATGTATTTCTAAGGTTTTTATGTGTCCCAACACATGATTAAATGTTATACTCTTTTTTTTGGGGGGGGCAGCAATTGGGGTTAAGTGACTCACCCAGGGTCACACAGCCAGTAAGTGTGAAGTGTCTGAGGCTGGATTTGAACTCAGGTCCTCCTGAATGCAAGGCCAGTGCTTTATCCACTGCTTCACCTAGCTGCCCTCAAATGTTATACTCTCAACCGGGAGATAGTCATATTTCATTTTGTTCTAATTTAGTGAAGTTTCAGTTATCTAGCATATCTAACTTTCCTAAATTTCATTCAGCTCCTTAACTTCCTTCATAAAATTTATTGTGTTTAGCTATTTATTAATGAGGACAAAACACACTGAGCCCCTAGAGCTACTGTCCTTTTGCTCTCAGTTTCTCATTCATTTAACTTTTTCTTTAAGGATTTATACGCTATACTATTTGGTACATATATTTCAGTATTGATATTATTTCATTATCTATGGTGCGTTTAAGCTTAATGCAAGTTTTCCCTGTATACCTTTTTTAGAAGATTTCTTTTTGTTCTAAATTTAAGACCAAAAAAATTTCAAAAAAACCAGAAGAGATTATGAAGAATGCATATCACACTGCAACTCTCTGCTACATACAGTTTGCTTACAGCTATAACAAGTTCAGTATGTAACTTTCAAAATTATCCGGCTGATTCCTCTCTTCTTCTTTTGGCTTTCTTGTGCTCATTTAAAAAAAAAAAGTTTCACTGACCCTGATAGGGCTGAAGAGTGACCGATCTTATTCTCACTAGACTGTCTCTCCTCAACCTCTTTCCATTAAAATGTAAAAAAAAAAAAAAAAAAAAAAAAAGACACTTATATTAAACACTCATATTCAAAGCAAAACAAATCACCAATGACCACATCAAAAATTGTATATCTCATTCTACATTTTTAATCCACCACATCACTGACATATAAAAACTTAAGCATGCTTTATAATTGGTCCTCTGAAATTTTAGTTGGTCACTGTTCTGATCGGCTCTTTACCAATATTTTTATTTTATAAATAGTTCTCCTAGCTCAAGTCATTCTCCTTCAGTTCATACAAGTCTTCTCAGATTTCATTGAAATAATCCATTTCAGGGAGAAGTTAGGTGGCGGAGTAGATAAAGCACTAGCCCAGGATTCAGGAGGACCTGAGTTCAAATCCCGTCTCAGACACTTGACACTTACTAGCTTTGTGAACCTGAGCAAGTCACTTAACCCTCATTGTCAGGAAGGAAGGAAGGAAGGAAGGAACCGTTTCAAACCTGGAAAGACTTACATAAATTAATGCTGAGTGAAGTGAGCAAAAGTAGGAAAACATTGTACACAGAAACGGCAACATTGTGTGATAAACAACTGTGATAAACTTAGCTCTTCTCAGTAATACAATGATCCAAGAAAATTCCAAAAGACTCATGATGGAAAATGCTCTCCACATCCAGAAAAACTATGAAGTCTGAATTCAGATTGAAGCTTACTATTTTCGCTTTTTTGAGTGTGTTTTTTCTCTTTTAGTCTGTTTCTTCTTTCACAACATGACCAATATGGAAACATGTTTAACATTATTGCACATGTATAACCTGTAACAGATTGCTTACTGTCTTGAGGAGTGGGGAGGGAAGGGTGTGACAAAGAAAAATTTGGAATTCAAAATCTTATTAAAAATGAATGTTGAAAAATATTTTTACATCTAACTGGAGAAAATACTATTAAAAAAGAATCAATCCATTTCATAATTTCTTATGGCAGAATATTTCTTTATATTCATATACTATAGTTTGTTCAGCCATATACTACCTGATGGATATGCCTTCCTTTTTTTCCAAGTTCTTTACTACAAAAGAGCTGTTATAAATATTTTTGTATACAGTTTCTTTTCCTTTTCCTTTGATCTCTTTGAGGTAAGTCTAGAAGTAGCATTACTGAGCTAAAAATATAGAGTTTTGTGGTTTTACGGGCATAGTTCCAAAGTGTTTTCAAGAATGGGTGGAACTACTCACAGTTCCACAAAGAGCACATTAACTGTATCTGTTTTCCCTTAGAATCTCCAATAATTATAATTTTACATTTTTGTTTTTTTTTACCAATTTAACTGGCATTAGGTAGAGCATTGTATCTGTTTTGTTTTGTGTTTTTCTGATTATTAGTAATCTGGAGCATGTTCACTTGTTTTTTCTTTGAAAATTCCCTGCTCATATCCTTTGACCATTTACCTACCGGAAAAATGGTTGTCATTCTATTATTTCAGTTTTCTATATAAATCTCAGTTGTTCCTTTTTTCATTTTAATAAATATCTTTATTGATGGAAAGTATTTAAGATGGTGGGGTGGGTTTTTTTGGTATTAAATTCAGAACATAAAATGAGCATTTCTATACACCTAGCAGAACACAAAAAGAACATTCTCCCTTTTTTGGTTACTCCATTCTATTTTTGAGGGAGTCAGCTACTTGTTAAGTCTACCTTGTGTCTTGTATTATTTACTTTCCTGTTTTTTTCCTCAAGAGTTCAAGATTTCATTTTTAAAACTCTTGCTTCATAGCTTCCAGATGTCTGTGTACTGTCCAGCTATTTCCACCACAGCTCACACCCCCTCTGAGGTTCTTTTGGTCAAGTTATTCCTTTCTAGGTTTCTCTCTTTGGCAACTCTTAACCAGTTTATTTCTTCACTGTGTTTAGTAGTAAATGTTCTGTTTGCTCATAATTCCAGCCTCCATTTTTAGTTTGGAACTTTGTGCAAGGGACAGGTTCTGCCTCTTCACACACTGTTGAATGACATTGTCAATCTGTTTACTTCTATCTCTACATTTCCAGTTCTAAAATAAGTTTCTACCTCTACTGTCATGTATGTCTGTGTTTAAGAGTACTGGCAGGCTTTGGGCTCTGTCACTGTCACTGGTTAGAATGCTGGAAGATTTTACACTTGCATTTGTGGCAATCTCTCTCCTATAGTCTGTAGTCTTTTGGCTATCTTTGGCTATCCTCAGCTGGATAGGAACTGATGTGTTTCTCTTAAAATTTCTTGATCTTTATTTGATCTGGTGTCTTTTTCAGAACGTTGTTGAAGCATATGAGAAAACTGTTCTTTATGACATTTTATTGGACTATTTTAACCAGAAATCCCCCCGAAAAGGTTTTCCATAAATTCATTTAAAACCCTAACACCTAGCTACATATATATATATATATATATATATATATATATATATATATATAAATTTATAAATACTTTGTGATTGATAAGAAACAGCCCAGGATGTTAAGTATAATATTTTTTGTTTGTTTGTTTTTTGTGAGGCAATTGGGGTTAAGTGACTTGCCCAGGGTCACACAGCTAGTAAGTGTTAAGTGTTTGAGGCCGGATTTGAACTCAGGTACTCCTGAATCCAGGGCCGATGCTCTATTCACTGTGCCACCTAGCTGCCCCTGTTAAGTATAATATTGTAGCAAGCAAGTTTTAATGTAGTTATAGGTATCAAGTAATACACACATTAAATACAATGCCTAGAAATGGGTCTGTTAAAATATCTTTGGTTCATTTACTGATATGTTGGGAGATAAGTCATTACCCAACCAAACGATTCATTGAGTGTAGCATATTTGGAAGATAATGACAAAGGAAAATACTTCTCACTTTGAAATTTTTAGCCCAAACAGATACCTCACCTTTTGAATGACTGGTTCTTCCCCCAACCTCCAATTTAAGGAGAAAGCATGACTTCATCCCTTTCCAGGAGCTGACTCATCCCCACAGGATTTTTTCTACTAAGTCCATAGGCCAGCACCTTCCCCAGCACGCGTGGGTGCATGTGTACACACACATACACATACACACACACACACACACACACACACACACCCTTAATTTATTGGTGCCCACCACAACTCTCTAAGACAATAAACTGCTGATCTGCACTAGCTGAAAGAGTTCTGCTCATTGGGATTTCCCTGTATCACTGAAATCATGAATATGGAACTTTTTCCAGCCCCCAAAAGACCAAAAGCATATATAATATAGACAAATATAGAATTTTAATGATTGTGAGAAACAAAATATGTTTCTGAATTAATTATTAATGAATGATTAAAGCATTTATTAAGCATTAATCATATGCAAAGCCCCGTACTAAATGATACAAATGCAAAAAACAAAAACAAAACCCAAGCCCCACTCAAGGAGTTGACATTCCAATGGGACAGATAATATACAAGGAATGCTTCAGCTGTAAATCAGATGGATAGGTTCTATGGATCCTAAGGTGGAACAATAAAGCACATAGAAATGTCTCTTCTTTAATGCCATTTCTACTGATAAAAATCACATTGGAGGGGGCAGCTAGGTGGTGCAGTGGATAGAGCACCGGCCCTGGAGTCAGGAGTACCTGAGTTCAAATCTGGCCTCAGATACTTAACACTTACTAGCTGTGTGACCCTGGCAAGTCACTTAACCCCCAGTGCTCCTCCAAAAAAAAAAAAAAAATCACATTGGTTTCTGATGTTGAAACATTTCACAGTGCCAAAGACTTTGGTCTTGATGAGCCTTCAATAATAAGTGGTTGTAGCCCCTGCAGGAGCATCTTTAAAGAGGCTGCTTATTAGGATGATGGCTAAGGACATAGGGCTGGAAGCACTGCTGTTTCAAGGTTCTTGGGCTTAGGGTTCTAGGCTGTCTCCATCAGGGTGGCAGGGCTCGTGGAAGGTGGATGGTCCTGCCCTATGCAGCCATGCTGTCTCCTGTCTGTACCCCACAATGTCTTGCTACTTTAGTTACCCTGGTCTGTCTGTCCTGTGAGGAGCAAATGGTCAGTGGTTGGAAGAAATGGTTGGTTCCTTCTCCACAGTAGTTGCCTCCCCATATATGATGGCTGGACTAGAAGCAAGGCCAGTAGTATGGATGATTCTACTACTCTAATAGCTCCTGTGCTCATCTGCCTGCCAGGGACAGCTGGTCAGCAGCTACTGCTGTTGCTGATAAGGAAAGCAGGCCCCTCCATGGTTCCTCCCCTCAATAATAACTCTGGGGTCTGGGCTGGAAGCAGATCTGGTGGTTATGGGGACACTGTTATTCCAAGGATCTTGGGCTCAGGATCCAAGACTTTCTCTATCAAAGAAATATGGTAAGAGAGTGAGTGGTGGTAGCCTGACATAGTCCCCCAGGGGGTTTTGATGTTATGTTATACATATGAAATCTAAAATAGTATTAAATAAATGTAAACTTTTACCAAATTCTTTTCCAGAATTAAAATGTTTTATGATTTTAACAATGTTTTATTCAACAATTCAAGAAGAACCTCATTCAAAAATGTGCTTTAGAACGGTTTCTCCCTATATATGCATACGCCCCTTTAAAATACTAAGCCTAATATACTATTATTTATAAATACATACACTATACATGTGTGTTAGGACTTGAAATCACAGTAGATCATTTAGGGCACTGCCCCACTAAGAAGATCGAAGAGGAAGAGGAGGAGGAAAAATAGTGGATAGTTGTACTACATTTCCACACAAATTAATTCTATTCTTATAGCTACTGACACAGAAACACTTGATAAGGAATGCCTACTAGGAAGGTACTTTGGTTGGACCTATAAAACATAGTGTCATCCTATTTAAGAAACAACCTTGATATGGACATTTTAATAAGAATTTATGATAAATGTTAAATATATAATTCTGATGATGATTCAGAACTCTATGAAATGCCCTGAACAATATTTAATACTTATATACCATACAAAGTTATAAACCTAATTCACAAATTAAATAACCTTTAAAATAATCAAACTTGTAAATGCTAATTAAAATACCATAACAAATATACATATATGAAAGTTATTAAGACAATTCTACTTTACAAAAATAATTTTGAAAGGATGTAAATTTTTAATTCTGGGTTTTTAGGTATCTCAGAAGACTGTAAAAGAGAGAAAATTTCAAATCTATACATATTCAGTATAGGTATCCCACTAAAATTCAGCTTGCAATTATCTCACATACATTTCAGATTATATTTCCAAAAGACACAATACTGGATATTGATTTTTTAAAAACATAAACTATAGTCACTAGAATTTTAAAAGTATCATGTTTGTATGCAGATAAGAAACCTGCATTTAAAAAGTTTCCATAAGATTAACTATAATTTCAATTATAAAATGCACACATTAATATTCTCAGATGGCTCTTCCTTTGTTTTCACCATATTTTTCCTACCAATTAAGATATTTTACAAATAGCAAAACATCCAAAATTGACCAAAATGGGTCTTTTTTAATAGTAAAACCCTAAAGACAAAGGTTTAGGATACAATAAAGACCTTTTCATTCCTTTCATTACCCAAAAATCTGTAACCCAAGTACAATTCTCCCAAATGCAAAAAAAAAAAAATACTAACTAGCAAATTTCTATACATGTCATACACATTTTCAAAGTTTAAACAGAAGTGAAAAGCAATAATCGCAATACAAATAATCAGGGCCTGTAGAAAACTTTAAATAGTTTAAAAACAAATTTGGAAAAATTCATATGATACTACATATAAAGCACTAAAATTGTTAACAAATTTAAAACACAAAATGACAGCATTACATCAAAGCAAATAACAATTGACTTTCATAACTTAAATTAATTCATTTACCACTCAGTCAAAATTGTCCTAATATATAAAGAATAGTATTTGAATACTGAACTTTAGATATATAAGAATTATATACCTAAACTTTGAGGAAAAGTATCTTGAAAGTAAAGGCATTTAAAAATTCACACAGGAAACTGCATGATCTTTATTTTTATTACAAAACATTCACAAAAATAACTATACTTCAACCTGAATTCCAGAAAGTCAACATATCTTAAGTAGGGAACTTTCAAATAAATCTCAATTAAGTTTGAAAGTATTAGGTCATATTGTGGTGAGAAAAAATATTTGACCTAGTTAAATTGTGGTCCTGTATGAACTGGGCATAATTTAAGATGAGTATAAACACAAAAACTCTTAACAGTATTGTATTGTAAACTACTTGTGAGTTTTCTCATTGATTCTCAAGATGCTAAAATTCAAGTGCCAATTTACAATGGAAATACTATAAGAAGTAATGTTTTAAGTGAGTCTCTCTCTCTCTCTCTCTCTCCACAAACACACACATATATGTACTTCATAGACACACACACACACACACACACACACACACACACACACACACACACACACACAAACTGAAATACGTTTTTGAAAATAAAAACTGACAAATCCCTACCTGAACCAACAGGAGAAGAGCCAACACTAAGACTTTGTAAACTTCCATTCCTGAGCAATGTAGGAGATTTCTGAAGACTAGAGCTTGTTATACTTCCTGCAGCTGATGCTACAGAGGATGTTGGAGAAGCAGACGAAACAGAAAGATGGGAAACGTTCTCTTGACTTTTGTTTCCTTTGGGTCGACCAGGCCCATGCTTATTTTGTTTACTTCCTTTTCTCTTCTTTTCTTTTACAGTTTCCTCTTCGATGCCAGAACACTGGACTCGTTTGTATCCTGCAGTAGTAAGGCTGGCATTACCCAAGTCTCCAGGTGAATTTTCAAAGTTTTTAGGCTGTGAAACAACGGCAGATGTTGAAGGGAGACCAATTAAGGAATTAAAACTATTCACCCCCCCTTCCTGGCTTCCAGATTCTCCTTTATGTACATCTTTGGTTGATGACGACTGTTGGGAATGAGTATAACTGTCACTGCGCAGGTCTGATTCTGCAAAGCTCAAGAAATCCTGGGGAGATTGCACTGAACTTCCAGAAGATGATTTTACACTGCCCGGAGTTCCTGAAAAACTTCCTGTAGTAAAAAGACAGGGTGGGAACAAGGGGAAAAAATTGGATACAAAATATCCCATCAGCAAAGCAGCTTAAATAATTCATTTGCCAAAAAGAAAAGAGTAGGAATAAAAATTTAACATAAAACTAAGGACTATTATTTTGTAATGAATAAATGTTGGGTTTCCCAATATACCCCTTTAAAAATTGTTACGTCACAGTTTAAAGGAAAACTACATAGTGGCAAATATACATATTTTATCTCAAATGGCAAAAAACTATAAAAAGACTATTTTTTGTGTGATTAAAAGTTTACCAAAGAACCTACCTTTTGGGAGGACCCTCACCTCTCAACTTTACCCCCAAGCAGCTGGGCAGAATGTGGCTAAGACTATAAACAACAGTAGCATCTACTTTTGACAACCTGAAGCTACAGGCAGACCTAACAAAACTTTAATTTACTTGGGGGTAGAAAGGGAAAGGGAACTTCATCCTCATTCAAACATTAACAATACAAAGAGGATTGTGAGTACTCATCATAAACTTTATGTTTTATTATTATTATTTTTTTTTGCAGGGCTATGAGGGTTAAGTGACTTGCCCAGAGTCACACAGCTAGTAAGTGTCAAGTGTCTGAGGTCGGATTTGAACTCAGGTCCTCCTGAATCCAGGGCTGGTGCTTTATCCACTGTGCCACCTAGCTGCTCTATCATACACTTTATGAACCAAAGTCCTTCTTTGTGGACGAGAGTATACAATCAAATGATAAGATAAATGGCTGATTATTTAACTCCGTTTGACCAAAGATGTCAAGTATCAGTTTTGTCATTTTTTATTCCAATCATTCTACCCAAGGTTACAAATGCTGGCATGCTTATGAGTAGACAGGACCTAAACTTCCTAGACACCTTCTAACCCATCCCCCCCCAAAGCACCTAGAAATGAAATGAAATCAACTTCTTTTCTAGTCCTGGTGTATTTTTTATTGTCTTCCCTTTCCCTCAAATGGATCAAATGGAAACAAGAGGGTAGGAAGTGGAAAATGTTGAAATATTTTTTTCAAGTAACTTACATCCTCCTCAACTAAGTTATGTAAGACCACCATAGGACCATACATTTTTACCTACTAAGTGCTTTTATTTCATATTTAAAATTTAATACAGTTAGACCCAAAAACAGTTTTAACTATCACCTCTTCTGACCAATGTATGGCAAAATATACTTTTTTAACGAGATGACAAATTGTGACCAATTTTTGACCCAGCACATGTTTTGTGAACTTGATCATTATTATGTTTTATCTAAAGCAATATAAAGTAGCTCAAAATGAAACATGCTTTCAAACACTAAAAAGGAACTTTTGATGGGTTATGTAATAAATTTAACAGTAATATTTTACATGTAAAGAAAAATTATAGTATTGAGAAACACATAAAAGTCATCTGAATACAGATTTTTAATAAAGTCCAAAAATAACTTTTTTCTTAAAATTTAAGGATTCTAAAGTTTTTTTCATGGGCATTTAAAAAATTTTGCTTCTTAGTTCACCAAATATTTTGTTGGTATGCCCATTAAGATCAACACTTTAAAATTACATAAGTAGATAAGCATACATATTAACAACCTGCTTATACTATATATTTTTCATTATTTCAATGATAAGGACAACCAGTTTTGCCACTTAATTAGCAGCTATAAAGAGGTTTCCCACCATCAATCCTGATCTGTCACCATCTGTCTTGCTTCTACAATTTTTTTGTTTTGTTTTTACATCTGGCATTGAAAATTCACCATAGTATAAAAGGAATATTTTAGAATCATACAGTATACCAATACTTTGATCATATATCTTCCCTAACACATCTCCTCATTCTGATATTAAACAAAACCAAAAAAAAAAAAAAACACCCCACTTCCTTCATTTTCTGATAACCAGAATTGAAGATTTAAAATTTTTACATATATACACAAATTCTCATATAAAAATATAGCATGAATATATGTACTATCTGTCAACGATACAGGCTTTTTGAAAATTCCTTTAATTTTTATGAAATTTAAGTAGATGGGTTTTCCAAGTAGATTTTCAATTCAAAAACAGAATAATAAAAATGAATTCAGAAATGCAATTATGCTAGTGAAAAATTGGGTATTAATTATAAGAGAATATTTGAGTGAGTCCTATTAATATCAGATTTAAAATGTGAATAAATGTAATGCAAAAATTTAATAAGATTATATTATTTTCCAAAAGTAAAATTGCAAAATGAACCTATTTAGTGAGCTAACAAGTTTACTAATCCAAAACATATAGTAAATTCTTGGGGTGTTTTCTAGTTTTGCTTTACTTTTTAAATAATTCCTTAAGTAGAAAGAATGAAAAAGGATTTGAAAAATCATTAAGGCTAAAATAATCCTCTGTATAAATATACCAGTCTACATTTTTCTAAGTAGGGAAACACAATAATTTTATATAAATGTTTGTTCAATTGAACTGAATTTGAAAGTACAGGTACTTTAATGAAGTAATGTTAACAGAAGAAAAATATTTTGCTTATTTATCCCTAAAGAGCTAACAGAAAAAAAATTTAATAAAGTATAGATAAAATATTTAGCAATTTTTACTTGTATATTTGCATGTATGTGTGTGTGTGTATATATATTTAATACCCTAGTATACATGTACAAGAAAAAATTACAAAGAACAGAAATCTGATATATAGGATTAGTATGTTCTATGATACAGTAAAGTAACTTTTAATACATTCATGAGAAATTAAGTAACTATGCTCGAGAAATTGTGTTTTGCTGAAAATGAGTCTTCATTTACTAGAATTTTAAAGGACAAATTTTCTTCAAGATATATTATATATTAGCTATAAAAACTGGATTTTTTTGTTTTGTTTTGCAATTTTAGAAAGGGAATTTTAATTGGCAAATGGAAATAAAAATATCTAATTAGCCAAGAGGGGAAAGACTACTGTATAGCCTAAAAAGAAAACTGTCTTTTGAAAAATGACAATTTTAAAGCATAAGAAATATTTATAGTAACAAAATAATATAAGCTTATATTATAATATAAATAGAAAAATCCAAAATTACTGGTTTAAGAAAGCAATTATTTTTAATTAAGAGAAAAACAAAAGCTAGAGCTAGATAAATTTGAGCCAAGAGAAATAATTACCAAATCTTAAGCTATATACCCTCTATTGTCACTCTAATCTTAATTTTTATTGAATTCATTTACAATGAAAATTCACTTCACCTTCAACACACACACACACACACACACACACACACACACACACACACACACACACACACACACACAATCAGTTATCTAACAATTTTTTCTCTATTTCCAAGTATATTCACCCGGACTGGGCAAATTAGCATTTAATTATTTTTATATAATCCAACTTAACTTCTTTCATTAGCAAGACCAAAAAAACAAATTATCTTTTGTAAAATTTAACTACTTTTGATGAACAAGAAAACAATGTTATAACTATAGCACCATAATTAATACCTTGCTGAAAAGGACTAGCTGCTGACACAGTTGTTCCTGGATTCCTTCCACCACCAGGCTTTCTTCCCCTCTGACCTGAGCTGTGACCTGCTGATTTCTTCCCTTTGCTCTCTGACCCTCTAGTCTCTGACACATCGTTTCCACTTGAAGTAAGTGCGGAGACTTCCTGGAAATTTGCATTTGTAAATCGAGCTGCTGTATCTTCCAAGCGCTTCAATGAGCCTGACATAGAGCTGTTGCTAGTGCTTGTATATGTCTAACATTTGGATTTGAAAAAAAGGAAGTAAAAGAAAAAAGAAAAAAAATAAAAGGACTAAATTAGACCACCAAAAAAAAAAAAAACCCAGACTGCATGTCACCTTATAAAAAATAAATACTGTATATTTGAGAATATATATAAGAAAATAACCTAAAGTTCATTTTCAGTGCTACAGATCAAACCAGTTTACATTATACATCTAAAAAAACTTTAAATTTACTCTAACATTGAATTAAGAGTATACATATATCTATTTAAAATGTATTCTTTGTATTAGAATATCAGCTGACGATATGACTATATGAGTAAGTAGCACATTAGATTGCAGCAATCAGTGAAAGTGCACATTACAGTAGTTATCATTTATTAAGTGACAAAGAATAAAACTGAAGGCACCATGAAACATCTGAAAACTGCATTCTTTCCCACAATAAGAAAACAATGTTTTCATTATTATTAAATTATAAAACAATTTTGGCATTCAGCATAATAACAGGACAACTGCAAAGAACATGGGAGGACTACTTTAAATCACTATGCCCATGAGAACAGCAAGAAAATCTAGTAAGGACAGAGCAAGAATGTTTTAAAGAACTCAAGGAACATGGGGAAGGATGTTTTAAAAGACAGAAAGATTTAAATATTCAAGTGGAAACGATTTTCAATGCTGAAGTGGGTAAGAAGGGAATTATACAGAAAAATTATTTTGCAGAGCAATATTTCTTAAGAATTACTGTACTTCAAAATACACTTCAAATTTCATTGCTTGTATATCATCCAATGATGAAAATTATTTCTTTTTTGAAGGCAAGATAAACATTTGCTTAAATAAGTTTATTATAATCTGCATGGCTACATACTGTCCAAATAAAGCCAAATTATAAAACTAAAAACGGCAATTTGTGTACATTAATCAAAATGCCTCCAAATGTAAGGTTCTGTAGATATCTCTCTAATACATATTAAAAATTATAGTTCTTCCCTCAATTTTAAGTATTACTTCTAAAGCTAAATGTAGTTTTAAAAGAAAAAACTTTTAATTGTAATAATAAATCTAGGGTGATATGAAGAATTAAAACTTGCAATATACAAATTAGAATCTAAAACCTCCACCATATACCCACCACTCAATACAAACTGTCAAAAACATTTGAAAAATGAGGAGAGAGCTATGAACTCTGAGGTTTGTACTGAGCAAAATGGTTAAATAGCTTTTAGTAAAATTGATGTTTGAAAGTAGGAGGAAAGGGGAGGAAGGGATATATTCCAATGAAAATTAACTATTTACTGGGAATATTTTCTGATTTTTCTCCAACCTCACTACCTATTTTCCATTTTTCACATATAAACACAATGAGGTCTAACAAAACAGAGTTGATCACTATTCTCCTGAACTATATAATCCACAAGCATGCCCAACAGGCTTTAAAGTGAGCTTAGTAAAAGATAAAATCCCATTTAACAGACCAATAGGATTTAAGTTGGTTAAACTTCATGGCTTACTTTAGAAACACGAACCTTTTCCATGCTGGGCAGGTCAATTTGGAAACCACCCCAGCTCACTTTTCAATCATTTTTCCATTAGCTTGGGCTGGTCCTGAAGTTCTCCATCCCACTCACATCTGACCCTGTATGACCCAGTGCAGGTCAAAAGCCATGTAAAAAAAACACATTGGTACTCTTCACTCATGTGTCAAGTGAGGGAAGGAGAGAAAACTCACTGGGGGTACTGTAAATGGAAATATAATATTAGCTTCTACATATACGTATAAATTAGGGTTGGTCAATTTAATTGGAAAGCCTATTGACCTAAAGTACAAAATTGCCCATATGCTGAAGAACATAAATTCAGTAAAAATTATTTACAAAATGTAATGTTAGAAAAGGCAATACAAAGAAAGCCATGAATGACAATGTCAAGTAAACTTCAATGGCCATAATTTAATAACAATTAGCCTTTTTTTCTGAAAAAGGGGAAATTTTCAATCCTAGAAAACTTCTAAGTGATAATGGATTTAAGACACCCTATCATAAGAGAAAATGCACTTTAAATTTTTCATTTTTGTCTACTATTAGCAAAAAAAAAAAAGAGAAAGGAAGTTAGATTTACAGGTGATGCTAAACAGCTAAACAAAAGTAGTTCTAAGATAAAAATAACCAAGATAAGATACAAAACTCTAATACTTATTCTCATAGCAGAATCTTAATTTGCATTAATGTCCCACACAATTTTGATATGTTTGTGTCATCCAAACATTTTTTTTCACTATTACCTACTAGCACAGTAGAGTAAATTGGGATTAATCTAGAAAACGGGCCTGGTCCAATGAAAACAGAGTATATATGAACAAAAAAGGGATTAATTTCTACCGTTTTAGTTATTACCTAGAGCCTTACTCTAGAAGACTCAGTCGTTAACATATCAAAATAAGAATGCAGGTCAACTGTCAGTGAAATCTAACACTAGTTACAATGTTTTTCATAAAATTATGCAATGAGTACAAGATATCATGTGAATAAAAATAGCTTCCCATCTTCTCTTGAACTCTTCATGAATCATGTCTTTTAAAAAAAACTGGAAAAAATCTTCTTTCTCCATTATTTAGAATTGCTATTAATAAACTACTAATACTACCACATTTCTTAATGAGCAATCAACAATTACTAAAATAAGGGTCGTCGTCTTTCTTAGATTAAAAAATCTTTGAACTATTAAGTACCAAAGGCTAAATTACAAAATTGAAAAATACTAAGTTTTTTAAATTACAAAAAATAAAAATTTTCAGTAATAACATATACAATATATACAATGCAAATTATAAACCAAGAGATTTAGCAATCCAATATTTAAATCCCAAACCATTGATATCAGAATATTCTGTCAAAAAATAATACTGAGACAACAAAACAAGGCAACTTTTGAGAAAGAAAATTGCAACAAAATGGGAACAGAGGTATTATGATCTGAACAAATTATAACAGTAGTTGACTTTTATGTAGCACTCTAAGGTTTACAATGAACCTTATATACATTATCTCAGTGCCATGTCATGACAAAATACTTTTTTCTTTCCTCAAAATCTCTGGAACCTGCCAAGAAAGAATGATTAGTTGTAGTGGTCCAATTCCATTATTTAAAAGAATAATTAAATAGTATTCCTAAGTTTAACTCAATATTACAAAGCATAAATAGGTAAAGAATTATTATGACTCTCATAAAAGGTTTTGGGGCTTTTGGGGGGTGGGGCAATGAGGGTTAAGTGACTTGCCCAGGGTCATATAGCTAGTAACTGTCAACTGTCTGAGGCCGGATTTGGACTCAGGTCCTCCTGAATCCAGGGGCAGTGCTTTATCCACTGCACCACCTAGCTGCCCCCTCATAAAAGTTTTAAACTCATACTTTAAAATATATAACAGTCCACATGTGAGATCTACTGTTCCACTAAAGGGCTCAAAATATAAAGGGTTTGGGTTCCTTTAATGGCCATGACAATTCACAAAGCAAATGTCAATCAAAAAAAAAAAATGTATTAAGTGTCTACTATGTGCCAGGCTATCGTGCTAGGCCCTAGGAATAAAAAAGATAAATAGTCCCTGCCCTCAGGGGCTTACAATCTACTGACAGATGTGTATGCACACACGTACACATACACGTATATCTAAAATAAATATTAATTATCTGAGGGTGGGGTAGTGAGGTGGGAAGGCTTCATGCAGAATTGTAAGGGAAATGAGAAATGAGACAGGAGGGGATGTGTCATTGTCATGGAGGACAGTCAATGCAACAGAAATGGACTGTCATGTATAAGGAACAGTTAAAGAAGCTCAAGTTGACAAGACCACAAAGTGTATAGAGGAAAAGTAATACACAATGTAATAAGGTTAGAAAGGTAGCTCAGGGCCAGGTTATCCAAAGGCTTCAAATACCAAATAGAGCAGGTTATGTTTGATTCTAGAAGTAAAAGGTAAATGTCTGGATTTGAGTAAGAAGGTAGGTAACAACACTAAACCCAAGTAGTATGAAAATCCATTAGGCAACTGTGAGGATTAAAAAAAACCAAAACTGCAGCAGAGAGAACAATTAGGAGGTTAGGTGGGAGGTATTGAAGACTTGAACTAGGTGGGTGAAGAAAAAATGATGGATATTAAAAATGTTATCATGGTAGAAACGACAATATTTGGCAATTGAATGAATAAATGTAGTGAGGATATGTCAAGGATGTCAGTGAGATGACAAGCCTAGATGACTAGAAGAATGGTACTGCCCTTGACAAAAATAGGGAAAGATAAGAGAGTAAGTATTTATATAGCACTTGCTATATGCCAAGGAATTGTGTTAAACACTAGATTAATATTATCTTATTTGAAATAAATTCAGTTACTTTTTGGACAAAATGTTCAACTATAAAATAACAATTTTCCCCAAGAACCCTCATTTTTAAAAGAGAGTCATGAATAGAGAGCAAAGAATGCTGTAAAAAATAATAATAATAATAATAAGAGAATAAAAATAACAGTCTATAAGAAGGATTTATCCTTCTACTAAAGGGTTTAAAATATCAACCGCTAAGTTTCCTGGCAAGTAAAAGTCATACATTTATAACCATAATATATCACACGGAAGGACAGTAGTATAGTACTTAGGTCAATCTTGGGTTACTACACAAGGTGATCTTGAGCACTTTTATTCAATAAGATGTAGCAAAGTATATTAACACATTCCAATATAATAGAATAAGTACCACTCTTTTTTTTTTTTTTTTGCAGGGCAATGGGGGTTAAGTGACTTGCCCAGGGTCACACAGCTAGTAAGTGTCAAGTGTCTGAGGCCAGATTTGAACTCAGGTACTTCTGAATCCAGGGCCGGTGCTTTATCCACTGTGCCACCTAGCTGCCCCCCAAGTACCACTCTTAACATTCATAGTTAAGAACATAATTGTTTCCATCTCTTTCTTTCAACACCAATATCCCCTAAGAACGAACAAAGCAATCAATAAACTAGCATAAATGAGTTACTCATTCATTCGGTCATTGGAATAGAAAGGAAATGTCTTCAAAGTAGTTACTGAATTTTTAGATCTTAAAAGAATGTAATTTTTAAAAAAGCAATGAAACTTCATAGAAGTCGCAGAACTCTACAAATGTGTGTGGGGAAATAGGCAGATACAGCTAAAGTTAGGCACAATTTCTTATCCTTAGGATTAACAAAGCAGCCAACTTGATTATTCACTTATACTCATAGACTGGAAGAAAGGTGGAATTAACTCACGCCATTTATTTTGAGTTCATAAAAGTAAAATATGGTTTTAATAAATGAACATTTTCACTTACTTTTGCCAAAAAAGAAAAAGAAAAATAGATTCTTAGAATTTTTTGTATTCCCAAGAGGGAGAGAAAAAGAGAAGACCCAGTATCAAAAATGTCAAAGATTATTCTAAGTTGATTATAACTTAAAAGAAAATATTAAAGATGGTTATTTTGTCAAATTTATGTTTTTTTAATTTGGAAATTAGAAGAGTCCAGAATGTCTAAACTCTCCCCTAAGGATATCTTTCCATGGAATTTAACCTTGACTAAGCTTTTGTAAATGTATTGAGAATAATATTAAATTGATTTCAGTAAAAAGATCACGTAAAATACCCCTATTTACCCAAAAGGAAGAGAGATTTCCTATGAATAAAAATGGTTCTCTAGATGCTCCTGTTACATATGATGCTGTGATGAACACAGAGAATTCCACAATCACTCAAAAGAGATGGATTAAAAAAAAAGAAAGAGGTGGACATAGCAATCCACAAAGAAGACAGGAAGAAGATATTTTGACCAAATGATGACACAGTACACTGAGTTAGTGTACTAGTTCCTAGCTTGGAGAGGAATTAAAGTTAGAGTCACCAGGCCCAGAGCAAAAAGAGAGAAAGAGAACTGGACAACATTAATTTCACTGATCCCAAATGGCTCGATTGTTCAATATAGCAAAAGTCAATTTTTTCAAGACCAGCATTCCACTGGTAATTCTATATGGTTATAATTTAGAGAAAACCATCACCTCAGAAAATTCAAAATTCAGGTGACACAGTGGAAAGATAATGGAGTGGTAAGCTATAGTGTATTATTAATAACAGCTTATGTACAAGGAATAGTTTAAAAACTAACATTCAGGAAATCAAGACCCAAAGATGTGAGCTAGTCATGAAGCAAGAACGAGAAGTAACTGGTTAGTGTTGCCCTACTACGTCACAAAATATTAAAAGAATAGCAGGAAGATCTACACAAACAGGGTCAATAGTCTTTTGAGACCTTATGGAAAGATATGGACAGTAATTATAGGCTGAGAAGCTGTAAATGACTTTCTATGTGCAAAAGATGAGAAGAGCCACATCGTTAAGATTATGAATGATAGTAGTATCATTGAATAGGATCAGAAGAGAACTATTTTCCTTCTTGAAGATCTTTTTAAAACCATCATCCTATATATACATGGATGTATATGTATATTTACATACACACTAAGCTCCTTTTAATAAATAATGCTGCTTAACGTTTCTTCACCAATGACTTGAATAAAGGTATACAGCATATTCTGATCAAATTTGTAGATAAGAGACAGAGAATTAACACATAATTAAGATCCAAAAGAATTGGGACATTTCACAATACCGGACCCAATCTACTAAGACAAAATTTATGATGGATAGCAAGTTTAGTATTTGGGTCCAAAAAATTGATTTGAGGAGTACAGGATGGGAAATACAAGGTTACACAACACATTTCCTGAATAAGGCAGGGATTTTTGGTGGCTCTTCAAGTTCAATGAATCAGTACTGTAGTGTGGTATCCAAAAAAAGCTAGCATGATCTTGGCTATATTAACAAGTTTACAACTTCCAAGCAGGAGGAGGTGAAAGGCCCTCGGTGCTCATTCCACAGCTGGGATGTTGTGTTGAGGTCTGGATGCCATATTTTAGGATAATGTCCACAAGTCAGTAATCAGGATGGTGAAGAGCCTTGAGTAAATGCCATATGAAAGTAACTCAAAGAATGAGGACATTTATTCTGGCAAAAACTCACAAGTTTTTGAAGTATGTCAAGTGTCACTGTGTGAAGGACAGTTCAGACTTGTTCTATTTGGCCAAAAAGGCAGGACAAGAAACAGTGAAGTTTCATTGAGGCAGATTTAAAGTTTAATGTAAGGAAGAATTTCCTAACTATTAAAATAATCCATAAATAGAATGGGATACCTCTGGACCCTAGTTTCTTAAAATTATGTGTTGTGTGACTAAATGGGGGGGGGGGGTTTGCAAAAAAGTTGACAACAGTAAAAGGTTATGTATACCTATTTTATATACCTATATGCCTGGGGTCGTATAAAAATTTCATGTGTGAAATGGGGTTACGAGTGGAAAAAGTTTAAGAAGTCTGGCTCTAGACAAGGCTGGATGAAGCACTTTATAATTCAGTCTGAATCTTATCTTTCTTTCTGGACTCACAAAGAGTACTCCAGTTTTCAGGTTGACTGTGTGTATTTTGAGACATTAAGAAAGCTTTGGTGTGAAGAATCTGAATTTGTCTATGTCCTAAATGTAGAAAAAACATAATTAGTATATTTGGATACTAAACACAACATGTATTTATCTACTACTATCTTCTCCTTATGAATGAGAGGCTGCTGGTGGTATAGTGATAGAGTGTTGGACTCAGAGTTCAAATCCTGCCTCAGACATTTTCTAGCTGTATGATGTTGGGCAAGTCATGTGACCTGTCTACCTCAATTTTCTCAATTATAAAACGATGGTAAGAATACCATCTACCTACCAGAAATTTTGTGAGCATCAAATGAAATATCTGTAAAGTGCTTAGTACAGTACCTGGCACATAGACAGCACTATATATTAGCTATTGCTATTACTGTTTTTGTTATTATTATAACCACAGTGGAATATTATCAAAACCATCCTGGATCTGGGCTCATGAACAAGAATATTATACGTCATAATACCTCATGGTTACTCCTACAATCCTGAGGGGATTCAGTCACTAAACAGGGACCAAACTTATTAGTCCAGTACAAGTTGGAAATAGGCCCAGAGACAGTGCTATACAATTTAATGGTATATTTTGCTGCCAAGTCAAAAGGACATCTCCATGGAGGAGGGGAAACAGTCATAAAATGAACAAAAATTGACAAAATATTTAAAAATCCATTCTTGGTCATTCAAATCAAAATTCTACAATTACTTGCTCTAAGAGGATCATTTCAGAATTTCTGATCTGAGGCAATTAATACTTCAGTAAGTAGATAGAGGCTTGGCATACAGAAGAACTAAGTTCAAATCTGGCTTTATAAACAAGTCATGTGACCTTGGGTAAATCATTTTATTTTGTCTGCCTCAATTTCCTCACTGTAAAATGAAGATCATAATAGCAGCTACCTCCCAGGGCTCCTGTCAGAATCAAATTAAGATAATATTTCTAAAACATTTAGCATAGTGCCTGTCACATAGTAGATGCTTAATGCTTGTTGCCTTCCTTCCTCCATTCTAACTACAAAGCAAGCATTGATAGAAAGCTTAAACTCCTCAGAAAACTATGTGATTGAAATGATCTTTTGGTAAATGCAACATAGGAAAAAAATGGGGGTGAAGGAGGAAAGGAAAGGTTGTGGTTCAAAATTTGTATTCCTCTAAAAGTTAAAATAATAAGAGTTTTCATAATTCTCATACTAGCAGGGCACATCTCTCTAGCAGAGTGATCTTCTCCGCAGGAGTTATTAGATAACATTTCAGTATAATAGGCTGATTTGCCAAGATGGATTCTGGTAAGCCTATTTCTGACCAGGAATAATATGGGATTGGTACTATGAACACAATATCTTCTAACTGGCCCAAGTGCTAGAACTAAGGATGGGCAATCTCTCCTTCTCTTCCCAGGTAGCTTTAGAGTAAGAAGTGCTCCGAACTACTGAATCAGGGAGGGAAATGCTATACAATCTCTATGTAGAACTAATTGCAGAGCAAATCTATTTCTATTTTGTTTCTCTTATCCTGCTCTTGGGTGAAAGAATAACTGGAGATGTGACTATGTTCTAATTTTCTGGGCTTCACAGTGTCAGAAGAGCTATCAGACGTCCACTCAGCAAGGGGATTTGCTAGAACACATCCCTGGAGCCAGCACAGTTGCTAAGGTGGGTAAGAAGCCAATCCTGAGGAGTGACCAACGTGATTCGGTCTAACAGTGGACTGATCTATCAGCCAAAACATGATGTCATCATGCAAGGAGTTAGTCCAGCTGAGCAAGGGAGCAACTAGTTAATCAGCAACATGATATCAGAAGCAAACTTACTGGGGACCCTCCAAAGGGAAAAATGAACTTTTAGGACCAGGAATCACTAGGTATATCTCAGCCTGACATGACCCCTCTTTGTGCACTTCGCTGTCACGTATTTTAAATTTGTGCCTCCAGATGGACTCTGTAGGCAAGGAGGAAAGAGTATACCTTCCAGTCTTGGGGCAGGTGTTTTGTAACCAGTGGTCTGGCTATAACTCTTGAGTAAACAAACCTTTTTTAAAAAGCTAAACAATACCAACTGGTTAATCAATACTGGAGGATGCCATATTACATCAGGGCTCATGAGTAAGAATATTAGAAGTCACAGCTCCTCAGAATGATTCCTAGAGCCCTGAAGGAAGAAGTAGTTGGTCACTATCTTGGAATTCAACCTACTAGTACAGCATCTGTTAGAAGTGGGTCCAGAGAGGGTGCTACACAATTTAACTGTATATTTTGCTGAAAAGTCAAAAGAATATTTCCATGAAAGAAAGGAAACAATCACTAAATAAATGAAAATTAATTATGAAAAAAGACCAAGTAATCCATTCTTGGTTTAAGTTAAATTTTTATAATCACTCCTCCAAAGATGATCATTTCAGAATTTTTAGCCCTTCTTACCTATATAAATTTGAAGATCTAGAGTCTCTAAGTAAAGAATGAGAATGAAGGAGTATGAAATGAAAGCACTAAGGTAGGGAAGAGGGCAAGTGGTTCAAGGAATCAAGTAGATAGAATAAAAAAAAAAAAGAGTCCTCTGTACCTAAAGTGCAATATCCCATCAATAAAGTTCCAACTGGGTTATGCTTTGTATGCTGTAATTTTTATATCTTATGCTATATAAATTTAAAAATCTGTGAAATAACATGTTAAAAATCACAATTATTTAACTTACTTTCTCAGTAGTAACCGTCAAAGAAGGAACCAAGGCTGGTGACGGTTCTGGCTGCTTCTTATGTTTTTGTTTGTGTTTGTCTTTTTCTTTATATTTCTAAAAATTAAGAAAAGTAAAATACAGGTTTAAGTTCATATGATGATCCATATTTATTTTAGCAGAACAAAGGGGGTAAAAGGTTTTCCTTTTTTCCTTTTTTGGTGACCAGGGCAGGGAGGTGGGGACGAGGGGGAGAGGGAAGGAAAGCATGATTTGTAGGTAGAGTTTTTAATCATTCAAAATGTCAGCAACATATCTGACTCCAAAAAAACTAAGATAAAAATCAATTGCTGGGGCAGCTAGGCGGCACAATAGATAGAGCTCCGGCTCTGGAGTCAGGAGTACCTGAGTTCAAATCTGGCCTCAGACACTTAACACTAGCTGTGTGACCCTGGGCAAATCACTTAACCCCAATTGCCTCACTAAAAAAAAAAAAAAAAATCAATTGCTTCTATCAGCAGTTTTCCTTACATTAAAATGATTTAAAATAAGCACTTTAGCCTCTAGCCTCAACTGATTAGACCAAAACGTGCAAAACAATCTAACCAATACTAATGGGTCACACGTTCTGTTCAAGGTATTATGCTACATGTAGATAATATCTAAATGAATATGAACACCTGAATCTTCTGTCTTTTATAAGCAACAAGTTAAATGGAGGAAAGGATCAGAAAACAATATAAGTAACTGGTTCGAACCATACAGAAAGTTCCACAGGATACATAAAGTGTTATGAGGATCCACAGCAAGATTATAGCACATCTGGTTGAAAAGGAAATCAGGGAATAACTTCACAGACAAAGCATTTGCATTAGAGCTTGAAAGGTGGAAATATTTTCAAAATAGAAAAGTGAGAGATGGGCATATCAGGCAAAAAAACCACATGAAGGAAAAGGAGGAAGTTAGGAAATACAAAGTGTGTTTAGGGAACAATTAAGTAGTCCAATTTGGTTACAGGATAGAGTGAGCAGTCAGTCAATAAACATTTAATGAACAGCTGCTTGTGCCAAGTACTATGCTAAATGCTGGGGATACAAATACAAGTTTTAAAAAAAAAAAGCAATCCTCGCCCTCAAGGAGTCTACAATCTAAGGGAAGAATACAGCACAAAAAAGGAAGCTGAAAAGAGGAGAGTGGAGGGAATACCTAGCAAAGGGGCACAATGGAGAAGTCTAAAAACAATATAGCAGATGGGTAACAGGAAGAATACTTTGCTAAATTGCTTTTAAAATGGTCTTGGGGTTCATGGCTTTGCCCTCCAGCTGAAAAGTCCAATTAGAATGGAAAAGGGGGACAAATGGTATGTGACTACTAGGCAGATTCAATCATGCAGACTAATGGGCTTTCCCAGTGATGATTTTTTCTGTGGAAGGAAGGCATGATGGTGAAGTCCAAAAGCAATGTAATTGGTGGGAAATGGGGAGAAGACCATGCTGAGCTGCGTTCTTAAACAGAGACTCTGAAAACTGGAAAACACAGAAATAATACTAGAAAGATCAGTCGCAGCCATACTATAAAGAGAAGAATGCTAGCCTGAGGAATTACTACATAATTATGTAGGAAAAGAGCATATTGAAGATTTAAAAAAGATCAATGTGGCAACAATATCTAATTCAATACACACAAAACTTTTCACATTTATAAAGCATCTAATAATGAATACTGAACACTGTCCTATGTACTTGGGAAACACTGAAATTTTAGACATTTAGATAAGATAGAGTTCCTGTGCTCAGCATGTAATCTGGTAGGGAGACATGACTCATGAGTGTATAACACATCATATATACAAAAGCACATAAAAAGAAGGTAAAATGGACTGCATTAGACCTAAGATTTGGAAAGCTCATTATTGATAAGGAGAAATAATAGTAAGAGGCTTCCAGAAGAGAGAAGACTGCATCTGAGCTAAATTTTATAAAATAGGTCAAAATTCAACGACTGAAGAAAGGAGTGTCATTCATGACATAAAGAACAGCATGTGGAAAGGCAGAGAAAGAAGTAGGGTAAATGAAGGTGTGTTTGGTGAATGGCACATCTGCCTGGAACATTATTAATGAAGGGAAGTCATATGAGATAAAATCAGAAAGAATGGCATGGTAAAAGACTGTGGAGTACCTAAAATGACAAAGAAATAACTTGAAACTTCAGTCACTAGGCAAGAGGAAGAAGCCGCTGAAGCTTTCTGAGAGCAGACGTGACATATCTAGACAGAAGTCCAAGAAAGCTTCCCCTCATAGCAAAATGAAAGATAATAGAAAAGGGAGAGTTGATTAAGGTGGAAAGATTAAGAGACAAATGGTATAGATCCCTATTCCAATGGGAAAAAGGAGGAAGGGAAGGATGTGATAGGTGATATGGAGAAAAAACTGACAGGACTAATGCATGTCAACATAGAAGAGTCAAATATAACATGAAAAATTTGAACACAGAATAGTATGAACAAGGAGATAATGGAAAAAAAGAATGATAAAAGTCCAAAAATTCCTACTCAGATGTCTAATCACAGTCTAGAGGTGAAGGTTTATTAGAACTAAACCTTTGATAGGTTCCACCCAGCTAGAAAAGCTTTGAGTACAACCACAGAAGCAGAAATGGTCTACTTTCAAAGGGCAAACCTAACTAAATTTGGAGTCATGCCAGTAAACTAGAAAATACCACAGGTGATTTCACTGAAACACATTAAAACAAAGCAATGACAACGACAAAAAGCCCTCCTTGTCTGCACAGGAAAATTTGGCCTTGATTCCTGCCATAACTGTGATGGAATGACAGAAAAGGAGAAAAAAATATTAAAAGATAATTTCCTTTCTAGATTGCTTATTAACATTAACTTAATTGCTGGCACTTGAAATATAAAATCCAATAGGGAGAGACACTGAATCTTATCAATCTTGATATCCTTTCCATAAACAGAATGAGATGAACAACTCCCTGAGACATCCAAATTAAGTTAAAATACATATTCAAACTCAATAATTTCAATGCAAAAGCACATAAGGAAAGACAACCAAAAAATACACTAGAAAACATGGTTTAGGAATAAGAAACAAGAGACCAATGTATATACACTAAACACTTGAAATGTTTGTATCTGTTGATGATGGTTAAGTTTGTAATTAAAAACAATTTTAACCCCTTCCTCCAAAAGTCTGGAGATACTGGACATATAAACATAACATTATAAAAATTAAATTTATTCTGAGATAAGAAATGGTTACTGACATGAGAGTCATCTCTGAATCAGCTGTATGAAGTAAAACCATCAGTTAGAGCAGAGATCCAAATGACTGCAAAATTAGAAGATTAAAAATCATGTCACAAGGGGGCAGCTAGGGGGCGCAGTGGATAAAGCACCGGCCCTAGATTCAGGAGGACCTGAGTTCAAATCTGGCTCAGACACTTGACAGTGACTAGCTGTGTGACCCTGGGCAAGTCACTTAACCCTCATTGCCCCACGAAAAAGTAAAAAATTAGAAAATTAAAATTAAAAAATCATGTCACATAAATAACCTGGAAAGACTTCAGAATTCCAATCAGTACAACCATCAGCCCTACTGATGATGCTACTCACCTCCTGGCAGAGAAGTATTGGATTCAACATGGAGAGACAAACTTTTTTTGACATGGTCTAGTATGGGAATGTATTTTTGTTGACTATGCATATTTGCTACAAAAGTTTTATTTTTATTTTTCTCCTAATGCAAAAGGCGTGGAGTTTGGAAACTGTCTTAGTGAGCAAATACTTCATCTCCTCAAATGCTAATTCACTGACTGTAATAGAAGGGTATGATAATAAAGGGTAACACAAATTTAGAATATAAACTTGTTTGAAAATTTTTCTTTTTAATCTTATTTTTTTTTTTTTATAATTTTAGCAGGGCAATGAGGGTTAAGTGACTTGCCCAGGGTCACACAGCTAGTAAGTGTCTGAGGCCAGATTTGAACTCAGGTACTCCTGAATCCAGGGCCGGTGCTTTATCCACTGCGCCACCTAGCTGCCCCCTTTTTAATCTTATTTTAATCATTTTTTGGAATGCTTTACCCTATTATATACTAATGAAACTTGTGGAACCACAAGTGGTTTAGGACCTGAGAAAAGCAGGATGAAGCTTAGATAAGTTGAAGTTTAGCGGGATGTCTCTTTTCCAGATGGCAGGATGATGGTATAAGATTATCAACATTATCAAGGCAAACACTGAGGAGCACTGAAGGGAAAAACAAGTCCACAGAAACTTGGCAAGAGACCCAGTGAATCCAAGAGAACAGATGAAAAAGAACAAAGATCAATTGGGTTTTCCACAAGTTCTTTTCTCTATAATGATAATGGAGTCATTTGGATCTCTAATATGAATCCCAATGTACTGCAAAAAATTAAAGAGTTTGCTAGAGATGATAATTTTTGTGTTGTTAAAGGAATGATTCTCAAAAATCTAAAAAGGAAATATCGAGCACTTATAAAATGTCACAGACACTATTGCCCCTCAAAAAGTAACTGAGAGAATATCAGTAATAGGCATCACATGCCTAACTTACACGTCTATAAAATCTGTGAGAATATACTACAATCATATTGAAGTCATCCTTGATTAAAGTCTGGGCAAAGTACAGATAGGGTTTCATGCATGTCTCTTCAAGTTAAACAAGTTTAGGGCATAAAAAAATAAATCTTACTGGGCTTATGGTTTGTTAACTTAAAAAGGATTTGATTTGATATTGCAAAATACACTGAAGATTCTCTTCCAAAAAGATTTGTCTCTAGCAACAATTACCATCATTTGAGGTTCATGAAGAGTTCTTACAATAGAGTCCTCTGTGCAAGGACCCTCTGATGTGCAGTTTTTTAAATGGTCCCAAGCCCCTTTTTACCCTCAATATTCTGATAGCTAAAAGTCACAGAAAATTCTGAAGTTTAAAATCTAAAGATTAGGGGCAGCTAAGTGACACAGTGGATAGAGCACCAGTCCTGGAGTCAGGAGGACCTGAGTTCAAATCCGGCCTTAGACACTTGATACTTACTAGCTGTGTGACCCTGGGCAAGTCACTTGACCCCAATTGCCTCAACCAAAAAAAAAAAAAATCTAAAGATTACCCAAAGGCAAGGAAAAGAGATGGAAAATACAATTACAGTGTGACATACAAATAAATATTGTGCCCCAAAGTGGTCATCAGAATGATATATGCCTGTAAAAGGTGGTGGGATGATCATGTACCTTGAGCCAAACTTAAGTGAGAACAGCCTGCATTAAGTGAGAACACCACTAGTCACACAATGGCAATCAACTAACAAACATTTATTAAATCCTTACTATGTGCCAGGCACTGTGTTAACAACCGGGGATACAAAGAAAAAGCAAAAACAGTCCCTGACCATGAATGAATGAAAACTCAATAAAGAGCCTAGTGCATGGACCTACCTCTATCCCCCAGAGGGGAGAATGAGAAATTATGGAAAGGACTATAATCTATTCTGCTTCAAGTTTTCACACTGATAAGATTACAGATCCATAATCATTATCATCTTCATCAAGATGCATATATAGCTACTTTAATCATTATAAAATGTTTTACACATATTATCTCACAGTTCCTCCTTTTCTTACAGATAAGAAAAGTGAGACTCAAGGAGGTTAGATCCAGGTTCATCGAAGGTGTCTTGAGGCGGAATTCAAACACAATTCCTCTTGACTTCGTGTCTCACACTCTACCCAGTCTGCCCCCCTCAATGTATCTGTGAATATGTATTTCTTTCATCCACCCAAGGAAGGATACATAAGAAGTGAATGGGAAAAGTCTGGGAAGGAAAGGTCATCATCCTGTAACTGGAGATTTAAGTCTGAGGCTTGGGAGAGATGGTGCAGCAGTAATACAACCTAACATAGAAGGCAGCAGGAAGGCATACATTTGTAAGCTCTCTACATGAGGGTGGTAGCTGAAGCCAAACATGTAGAGTGAAATAGGATTACAAACTGGCCCCTAGAAAAATAAAACAAGGTAAGTGATCAAGAGGACTAGAAACCAGTGGAAACAGAAAAAAGAGAGTAGTTAGGGGATAAAGGAGGAAAGCCAACAGCATGTGGTGAACCATTTAAAAAAAAAGAAAACTTTTTTATAAGGTGTGATTCTCTGAGAAAAGAGAAAGAAGGATATAAGGGGAAATATAGGCAATTAAAAAAAACAAAAGACCTGAGTGAAAAAATTTAAACGACCATTTTCCCCAACCTCTCTTCCCCAGTGTTAGCTGTCTCCAGGCTAACTAGGTCAGTAAACACGAGAAGCTGGAAAACACCAAACCCCAATGATAAAAAGTCACTTTAAAAATGTTTCCAAGTGCACAAGTGCACACTCAATGAACTCTCCAACTGGACATTCATTAAGCAACACAAGAGCAAATCAGCACAAAGACACAGACTGAATCATAGATTTCTAAAAAACAAAACCTCTCCTCTGAAGTTTTCAGTCTAATTTTCACTGTATCCTATGCAAACATGGATATCACATGGCTCTTCCAAGGGTGTGTCTCTCAGGGAAAATCTGAGACAATTAATAATAAAGAATATACATTCAATCGATCAGTGCCACCTTGCAGGAAAAAGCAGCAAGAGAGAAAAATACCCATGACGGTTAAGAAAGAAAGGTATCATGACTAAAACAGGCTGAATTGAAATATGGAAAATAGGAAGCAATTTGCTTGATGATTTCTACAAAATATAAAACATTCAGAATTCAAAATGGTAATGATGAAAAAAATAAGACATTATGGGAAAAAGAGCAGCCCTTGAAGGTCTTTGGACAACAGGCTCTTCTGATGTGTAAAACACTACTCTACTTCCCTACATGTTGGGTTCTTTTCTTGTACAGGAGGGAGGAGATTCTGATTCAACTGGTTTAAAAAACTCTTCCAGGGCAGATTAGCAATTTTTTTTTCATCAGAGAGCTGCCAAGAGCACTGAGTCAAATGCTGGAGATACAAAAAAAGGCATTCTGTCTCTGTCTGTCTGTCTGTCTGTCTGTCTGTCTGTCTGTCTGTCTGTCTCTCTCTCACACACACACACACCCCCCCAGTCTCTGCTCTAGAAGAGCTCACAGTCTAAATAGGTCAAACAGTATATATGCAATTATGTAAACAAATGTACAGGATTAACTGGGGTTGAGACACTAAGATTAAGGAGGACTGGAAAAGATTTCTTGTAAAGTAGAATTTGAGCTGAGACTTGAAGGAAGTGAAAGAATTAACGTTAAGGGGTAGAGATAAAGAGAGATAGAGAACCAACCACAGAGAACAACCAGTGGAAATTCTCAAAGTAGGGGAATGGAGTATCACTGTGAAAAACAGTAAGGGGGGCAGTGTCCTTGGATGGAAAATTTTGTGGAGGGGAGTTAGGTAGAAGGGGGCCAGGTTATAAAAAGTTTTTAAAACCAAATGGAAGGGGCAGCTAGATGGCACAGTGGATAAAGCACCGGCCCTGGAGTCACGAGGACCTGAGTTCAAATCCGACCTCTGACACTTAACACTTACTAGCTGTGTGACCCTGGGCAAGTCACTTAACCCCAAGGGCCCGGCAAAAAACAAACAAACAAAAAAAAGAAAAGAAAAGAAAAGAAAACCAAATGGAAGATTTTATATTTGATCACAGAGGTAGTGAATGAAGAACCACTAGAGATGATTTTATTAGGGGTCATACCTGTATCTTAAGATCAATTAAATAGCAGAGTAGGGAGAGACTTGAGGCAAGCTGACCCACCAATAGGTTATTACAATAGTCCAGGCTTGAGGTGATGAGGGTGTGCGCTCGAGTGGTGGCAGTCAGAAGAGAAATAAGGGACATATACATAAAATGTTATAAAGGTAAGTAGCTAAACCACAGGACTTGGCAACTGATTGCACAAGAAAGGTCAGAGGGAGTGAGGAGTCAAGGATGACACCTAACTTTCCTAATATTTTACCATGTTATATTTACAAATACCCTCTCACCAAATAAAATTTCCAAAAGCTTAAGAGACTGAATTGCTGAGAATTAAAAGAAGGTCAAATGGTAAGAGGAATTTGTTGCTATTTGGTGGTTTCAGTTGATTCTGATTCTTCATAACCCCATCTGGAGTTTTCTTGACACAGATACTAGAGTGGTTTACCACTTTCTTCTTTAGTTCATTTTACAGATGAGGAAACTGAAGCAAACAGGGTTACGTGACCTATCCAGGGTTTCACAGCTGGAATCTGAGGACAGATCTGAACTCAAGAAGAGTCTCCCTGACTCCAGGCCTGGCACTCTATCCACTGCACCACTTTACCATTCATTAAACATTTGAGAGGCAGCCCTGCCATTCAAAACCATAGGATGTGGGTTCAAGTCCTATCTCTGAATGTGGGATTTGATACATAAAGAATGGAATACCCATATGAGAGATGGAATGTGGATTCTAAGACATGCAGTATGAACTATCCATATAAGGAAGAGTCATACATACTACACTTAAAGTGCATACAGTATGAACAAATCATGCATGAGGAGTTCATGTGGCATTTAAACCAATCAGCATTTTCTTCATAAGCACTGCAACCAATGAATAATGCTCGTTAGGACAAATGTAACCTATGTAA
Organism: Dromiciops gliroides; assembly: GCF_019393635.1. Lineage (NCBI taxonomy): Eukaryota > Metazoa > Chordata > Mammalia > Microbiotheria > Microbiotheriidae > Dromiciops > Dromiciops gliroides. The sequence continues at coordinate 59,689,876 of NC_057865.1, read as the reverse complement.
CCTACATGTATAAAAATACCAGAGGGAAACAGGAGGGAATTTGCCTGTATTCAAAGAAATTCATAACATCTGACTGCCGCCATGGACACACTGACCACCCCCGTCCTTGAAAGTGTACTTTAAATAAATTATACCTTTCACCATGGAATTTCTAATGGCTCTCTTTGGTACCAAGTTTTCATCTGGGTATGGTGGCGTCATACACCTGAGCCCCTCCCATATCCCACACTGAAGCATCAAGACTTTATGATCCTGAGCAGATCCACTTAATTTCTGAGTATTCTAGATGACTCCTAAGATGCACAGAGGTAAAGGCAACAAACATTCATTTATTTTTATTTTTTTGTGAGGCAATTGGGCTTGAGTGACTTGCTCAGGATCACACAGCTAGTAAGTGTTAAGTGTCTAAGGCCAGATTTGAACTCAGGTCCTCCTGAATCCAGGGCCGGTGCTCTATCCACTGCGCCACCTAGCTGCCCCAACAAGCATTCACTTATAATGATTATTTGCTAACCAGAGGGCTGGAGAGAGAGAGGGAGGGAGAGAGAAAGAGAGAGAGAGAGAGAGAGAGAGAGAGAGAGAGAGAGAGAGAGAGAGGGGAGGCAATCTAAGAGGGAAGGCACTAGCTTTAAGAGGAACTTGTCAAGGCTCACTAAAGGTAGGATTTTAGCTGAGGCTTGAAAGAAACCAGGGAAGCAAGGTGGCACAGACAAGGAGGAAGAGCCAGCCAAAATGACAGTCTTCACTGGTAGTGGGACTTTTCTCGCCCTAGTGCTCCCTCTCTCAGCAGTTCTCACAGTGGGGTCCAGAGATCCCTGGGAGTCCCCAAGATCCCTTTGGGGGGGGGGTCGCTTAAGGTCAAAGCTATTTTCACAATCCTGAGCTGTCATTTGCCTTTTTCACTCTCATCTTCTCACAAATGGTTCTGCGGAGTCTACGTGACCTGTGAACTGAGTATCTTGCTGCAAACATGAAGATCGAGTTTAATATCTTATCTGCAAAACTGGACTTCTGTCTAATGAATGGATGAATCCATAGAACTTGCTGGCCTTTGCTGTTTGCTTATATTTATCTGGTATGAGCACTAAATAAACATCAAAGAAGGACTGAAACTCTCAAAGTGTTGAATAACTTTTTTGAGACAACTCTTGCATTAATGGTGCAAAACTACTGACATCTTGATATAAAACACGGGAGTGGCACCAAACTGTGCTAGCAATCATTGTGCTCTTCACGATTATGCACTTACAGTTAAAAGAAAAACACCAATTTTATTTTAGAAAGTCTTCCATGGGGCAGCGAGGTGGTGCAGTGGCTAGAGCACCAACCCTGGAGTCAGGAAGAATACAGCCTTGGACACTTGGCACTTACTAGCTGTGTGACCCTGGGCAAGTCACTTAACCCCAATTGCCTCACCAAAAAAAAAAAAGAAAGAAAAGAAAGTCTTCAATGAAACAATAAAAATGATTAGTTTCATTAGCTATCAAACTGTAAAAATATGTCTTTTTGTTATTGTGTAATCAAACTGGAAGTACACATAAACTACTTCTGCATACCTAAGTACAATGGTTGTTTTGAGGAAAAGCCTTCATACAATTGTTCTGAGTTTCAGGGAAAATGACTGATAGACAAACTAGTTAAGGCTTGGGCAGACATTTTCTCAAAAACGAATACAGTGGGGGCAGCTAGATGGCGCAGTGGATAGAGCACTGGCCCTGGAATCAGGAGTACCTGAGTTCAAATCCGGCCTCAGACACTTAACACTTACTAGTTGTGTGACCCTGGGCAAGTCACTTAACCCCAATTGCCTCACTAGAAAAACCAAAAACAAACCAAAACACAAAAAAACGAATACAGTGAGCCTGGTCCTTCAAGGAAATTAATTAACAGCATTTGTTGCCAATAATAAATTTAAAGTTTTCTGTGAAAATAAGTACTCTGGAAATCTTGTATTAGTCACCATGAGCTGGGCAGCTTCCCAATACTTAAGGGCTTTTCAGATGAGTTCAGTAGTGATGTTAAGAAACATGACTTTAAAAAAAAAAAAAAAAGAACTGCAGAGTATAAATGCTGAATGAACCATACTATTTCTTTTGGTTTTGATGCTGTTGTTTTTTTTCTATTTTGAGGTTTTTCATCATTGCTCTGACTTTTTCTCTTATAACATGACTAATGCAGAAATAGGATTAATGTTATTATGTGTACATATATAACCTATATCAGATTACCTGCTGTCTAGGGAAGGGGGGGAGGGAGGGAGGGAGAAAAATCTGAAATTGTAAAGCTTGTATAAACAAAAGTTGAGAACTATCTTTACATGTAATGGAAAAAATAAAATACTTTATTAATTTAAAAAAAAGAAAAAAAAAGAAACATGACTTTTTAAATATTGTATTATGAAGCATGTTAACATCTGGAAGATATGCAAAACTCAGTGAACCACTATTTCCCAAATGACCAACATATGAAGTTTAAAAATGTGTATGACCACTAGCAGATCTGTATCCCAAAGAGATCATGACAAAAGGGGAAAAGACCCATATGTACAAAAATATTTATATCAGCTCTTTTTGTGGTGGCAAAGAATTGGAAATTGAGGGAATGCCCATTAATTGCAGAATGGCTCAAGAAGTAGTATATGAATGTAATGGAATATTATCGTTCTATTAGAAATGATGAGCAAGATGATTTCAGGAAAACCTGGAAAGACTTACATGAACTGATGCTGAGTTAAGTGAGCAGAAGCAGGAGAATACTGTACACAGCAAAAGTAATATTATAGCAAAGATCAACTGTGATAGACTTAACTCTTCTCATCAACACAGCGATCCAAGGCAATCCCAAAGGACTAATGATGAAACATACTATCTGCCTCCAAAGAAAGAATTGAGATATTATTTGAATATAGACTTAAGCAAGATGCTTTTTTTTTTCAGTCTTTCATTCTTTTTCTTTTATTCAGGTCTTCTTGTACAAAATGACTAATATGGAAATGTCTTACATGACTGCACATCTATAACCTATATCTGATTGCTTATCATCTCAGGGATGGGGGAGGAAGGAGTACAGAAAGGATGGAGGGATAGAATTTGGAACTCAAAACTTTTATTAAGTGTTCAAAAATTGTTTTAACATAACTGGAGGAAAATAAAAAATATTTTTAAATTTTTCTTAAATGAAAAATGGTAGATGGGTATAAATCCATTCAAGGTACAAGATGGATCCATGAATTTTAATGTAACTGAATACAGAAAATTCATTGATAAGGTTTCAGGATCCACATTGCAATTAATAAAATGCTGCTTGTCCAGTTTTGGTGCATCATCAAACAATGCCCACAGTTATTTGAAAAGGCTGGTAAAACACTTTCCAGCTACATATATGTGGAGGCCAGGTTTTCTTTATATCCGTCAACCAAAACATACTACAAGAGTCGGAATGCAGAAGCAGTTATAAAAATTCAACTGTCTTCTATTAAGCCAGATACAAAAGAGATACATAAAATAACATAACTTCTAAATTTTTTGTTTTTGAAAATATAGGTTTTTAAAAATTTAAGTGTTATTTACATTAATATATTACAGGCCTATTGGTTTTTAATGAATTAATAAATGTAAAATGATGCATTTAAATTCCTAACATGGTAAATATTGATAAATATAACCCAAATAAACAAAAGCTTTTTAGGATCATAAAAAAAATTTAAGGGTGTAAAGGAATCCTGAAACCCAAAAGTTTCAGGACCACCACCTATCTTACTTATGTTACTGAAATCACAGATCCAAGCCCTAACCCTAAACATATGAAAGTTTATGGTTCATGCAGAACTGTTTTAAAAGGAATGAGTTTAAGATACAATTTGAAAAATAGGTTAGATATTATGAATAACTAAACCAATGTTTCTCTTGGCTGCCATCATTTGCTGCTTGGTAGGGGTAAACTTTGATGGCTAACACAATTTCTGGGCTCTTTTGGCAGGTCACTATGGTGACTGCTTTATATCCTGTTAAATTTTTTTATAGGAAATGATGATAAAGACCTTTGTCTTTTTCCACTTCCTAGTCTTCTACATTAACAGCCCATTTGATTAGGTCACGTTGAAGGTACTCCAATTGTTCAGTGTCTCCTCATCTTTAGCCTTTCTTCTAACTTAATGTTGATTTTGACCTTTTCCCTAAGCAGTCCAAGGTCTGACTACACACACAGACAGCTGACTGTGAAATGATCTCCACATAAGTAACCAGTTATTTCCTGTCATTTCAAAAAGAGACAATTTCTTTTTGTGTGTGTGTGTGTGTGTGTGTGTGTGTGTGTGTGTGTGACGTTCAGTACTTGTTATGTCCAGTGCCTTCTGGGATGAAGAAATAGTGATAGGCATGAGATATCTGTATAGTCTACAAGACTTTGACCTCTTTAATTTCTCAAAGCTGAGACATGTTTTCCAACCTATTTTTTAAAAAAACATTCTCCCCTTTTCATGGTTTCACTCAGGTAACCAAATATGAAAATGTATGTTGACTTAGTTGGCCAAGTTCTTCATAGAATTTCTCTATTTCTTAAGTCTTCTGTCACAGGTATTAGCATAAGAAGTCACATTTACCTTTACTGTTTCAGTTATGCTCATAAATAATGCAAAAAAAATAACCTACTATCCCATGGAAATGATTATTTTCATTGTCTTTGAGTATATGATGAAATAAACTCTAGCAACTCCTTTGTTTGCTCTACATCCCCAAAAAGGATAGGAGCATCACCCTTCCTTTTAGCTGCAATTTTCTTTTTACCACTGCAATTGTTCATCATAAGAATATAAATATTAATGTGGTTCACCAACAGCATGCCAATTGAATGATTACTTGAAAAAACAACTCCTAAAGAATACATATTCATTGGTTTAAAAAAAACCAAAAACCCCCCAAAAAATCTGAGGAAGAAATACCAATATAAAACAACAAAAAGTAGTAGAATTAAACACAAATCCATAAAGTGTGGCACAAGACCCAACTGAAGCACATCCCACCAAGATCACACACAGATAAAACTGCCAAGAGGAAAACAGAAGCTCAAACAAATTTGTCAACTTTTCTATAATTGAGCCACTGCATTAACTGCTTCCTTTGATGAACCTCTACCCTTTCCTGATACTCTGCTTGGTTTCATTCCTCAATCATTAGTATCTTCCTACTCCATTTTACTCTCCCTATTCCAGTGATGCTGATTGTCCAGCTATCAAAGAACAAATTCCTCTCACCTACCCCAGCTATCTGCTTCCTTATTCTCATCCATTTCATGTCTACTCTAAATCTGCCTGCCTGTTTCCCCACGTGCTCCCTGGTATTCCTGCTCTAGACCTAACTTCTTTTGATTTTTGTTTGTTTGTTTGTTTTTTAGTGAGGCAATTGGGGTTAAGTGACTTGCCCAGGGTCACATAGCTAGTAAGTGTTAAGTGTCTGAGGTCGGATTTGAACTCAGGTACTCCTGACTCCAAGGCTGGTGCTCTATCCACTGCACCACCTAGCTGCCCACTTCTTTTGATTTTAAACCTTTTCCTTTATCGTTCCGTATTCTGGTACTCATACAAACCTGGCTCCCTACCAATGACACCGTTTACCCCTAGCCATCCTTTCTAGCTCTGGCTGCACTTTTTCATGCCTTGACTTACTGGATCTGGTGAGAGAGTCAAAACATTCCTTGTTCACCACTGCCATTTCGAGGTTCTGCCACTGACCACTCTACACCATTAAGGAGAAACTTCTTTAAGGTTAATGCTATCCAAATTTATCTCCTTGTCCAGCTCCTGGTGACCATTATCTACCAACCCCCCAGGTCATTCTCCCTCCTTTCTCAATGAATTCAACACCTGGCTCACTGTCATTCTCTTCATCCCAATTCCTGTCATTATACTAGGAAACTTTAAGACTCTGTCTCTCTCCTTCCTACAAATACTCAACTTTCTAAATCCCTTAATCTACTCAAATACTTTGACCTACTCCTCCAATCTATCTCAGCTACACAATCTCTTGACAGCTTCTTGATTATCTCTTGATAAGAGATGATCCTTGATTTCTAAATATTCTATTTCCAGATTCATAAACTCCCCAAATTCTTTTATCTGATCATAACCCTTCACTCCATCTTTCCCTATGCCTTTCAATCCCTACCTATACTTTTTATACTAAGACCATGAAGAACTGTAACTCCTTTAATACTTTATCAAGCCGGACAGCTAGGTGGCACAGTGGCACTCGCCCTGGATTCAGGAGGACCTAAATTCAAATCCGGCCTCAAACACTTGACACTAGCTGTATGACCCTGGGCAAGTCACTTAACCCTCATTGCCCTGCAAAAAACAAAAAACAAAAAAACAAAACAAAACAAACCAACTTTATCAAGTCTTTACTCTTGTACTAGCTATACTCTCCTAACTTCTCAATCTGTACCTTTGGGGAACCAAACATATCAACTCTATGCTATCCTCAGCTCTCTAGACCTTGTCCCCTTGTATAAGCATCAGTAACACTCATGCAAACACCGTATCTGAATTATTCCCATTATCTTTTTCTACTTCGATAGGCTGCTAAATAGTTCTGGAAGAAGTCACCAAACCACTATAAATGTATGCAATTTGATCCCAACTGTGCCCTCATAAGAGGAAGGAAGAAAATCATTACACTGCTCTTATTGATTGTGTATTTCAGATATTCTAAACCTTATTATCTCTCCCAAGACTGAAGGCACAACCTCCCTCACACTGTGGCTAAGAACCTCAACTTATATTTCAACAAAAAAATTAGTCGATCCATGACATCTCTCTTATATTATGTTCTCCTTCACTCCAAAAATCTGATGAAGAGGGGGTACGATACTTCTGCTGGTCAAGGACAAACTCTCTCTTTGTGTGTCCTTGATGCCATCCTTTACCTTTTCTTCCATAAAACTGCTCTTTCAATCACTCTCTTCCACATATCTATCTACTTACTACATTACTATCTACTGGCTCCTGTTACTTACAGATATACCTAAGTCCTCCCCATCATCGAAAAAACCTCACTCCATACTCCTATCTCCAGTAACTATCTTCCTGTATCTCTGCTAAATTCCTCTAAAAAGTAATCTCTGCCCAGTTCCACCAGATCTCTCCTCACTTTTTAAAATCCCACTGAATTCTGGCTTCTGACTTCATTATTTGACTAAAATTGCCTTCTACAAATGTATCAATTGTGTCTAAATTAAGAAATCAAGTAGCTGTTTCTCAATCTTCATTTTTCTTAGTCCTTCAATAATATTTAAAACTGATAATCATTTTCTCCTCATGGTGACTCTCTCCTTTTTCTGAATTTTCAAGGCACTGCGGTCTCTTGGTTCTCCTCCTACCTGTCTAACTACTCCTTGTCAGTCTTCCTGCCTCAATTTTCTTTTTTAATTCTGCTTCCTAAACTCTAGGTATCTCTTAAGGCTTTATCCTGGGCCCTTTTTTCTCTCCATACTATCTCTCCATAGTTATCTCATCAGTTCCCCTGGGTTTAGTTAACATCTCTAAACAGATGAATCCAAGAAGCCCTAGTCTCTCTTTGGAGCTCCAGTCCCATATTTGCAACTGCCTGTTTGACAAGCTGAACTAAATGTCCCAAAGACACCTTAAATTCAAAATGTGCAAAACCCACTTCTTTTACATCCAAATCAACTCTTCTTTTGAATTTCCTTTCAACCTTTTCAGGTGTTCACTCACCCAGCATTACCAATCACTTGTCAAGATTTTTCAATTCTACCCTCAAAAACTCTCTAGTATACCTTCCTTACTCACCAATTATACAACCACTGTCCACTTTCACCTCTTGATATATCATTACCTCAATTCTCTCTCCACTACAATACCCCTTCAACACAGCTATAAAAACCCCAGTTTTCTAATGTTTGACTATGCTTGAATAAACTAGTGACACCATTATTACCCCCCAGACAATTAGGTGGAATAGTTGGTAAGCAACAACAACCAATGACTAAGCAATCACCACAGCAACCAGCTAAACATTTCCTTTTATGATAAGCTAGATATATTGTGGTGGACAGAGTGCTGGAATTAGCATAAGGAAGATCTGAGTTCAAATTCAGTTTCAGATACTTTTTAGATGTGACCTTGGGCAATGCATTTAACCTGTGTTTGCCTAAGTTTCTTCACAATGATAATGGGGATAATAGCACCTACCTCTCAGGGTGATTCTCAGTATCAAAGTGTTTTGCAAACCATAAAGTGCTACATAAATGCTAGTTCTTATCATTATTATTTAGAATAAGATATGCTATGTGGCACAAAAGACTTCCCAAACTGAACTCTTCCTACCTTTCTAAGTCTTCTCACTTTACTCTCCTCTATTATATGCAAAAATCCAGTGATAGGTCAACTTCTAGCTTCACCCAGTGCTCCACCTCCCATTTAAATGTCTTTGCATCGACTATCCTCTAACATACTGTTCCTCCTCACTTTTGCCTCCTGACATCCTTGGCTCTTTTTAAGACAAATGCCATCCTCGGCAGGAAGCCTTTCCAGTTGATTAAAGTTACTAGAATAAGTCCCTTTAAAGTGACCATCTTTCTAATCTATATCTATAGAATATGTTCCTATTCATTTACATGGTTTCTCTTAAGTTCCCTGAAGGCAAAGACTATTTCAGTGTACTTTGTTTTCTTTGTATCCCCACTGGCACAAAGCCTAGAACATATTCACAAGACAAATTCTTGATGATTGCTAGTTACATTTTCATCATCAGTGACAGAACCACCCCCCACACATTTGAACCCTAAAACCACAGTTCTATATTCAAGGAAGTACACTGAAATAATTATAATTAATTCATATAATATATAAGTATATATGGGGGCAGCTAGGTGGTGCAGTGGATAAAGCACTGGCCCTGGATTCAGGAGTACCTGAGTTCAAATCCGGCCTCAGACACTTGACACTTACTAGCTGTGTGACCCTGGACAAGTCACTTAACCCCCATTGTCCCACAAAAAAAAAAAAAAAGAAAAGAAAAGAAAATGAAAAAAAAAGTATATATAAGTATAATATATAATCACTGTAATAATTTTTAATTCTATCACATATTGCATTATTTACATTATATATTCTAAAATATAGTGTATCATATATAATATATAACATATAATTATAGGTATATGATATGCATATATAGAATTATATTTATAATTAATTCCTATAACAGTGAATTGATTTTACAAGCTATCTCAGAATGGGAAACAATTACTAAGGATATTGCCAAGAAAGATAATAAAGAAAACATATATAATTGTTTATTAGAATATTCTGTATATTTCCTCAAGGATCTCCTTTATGAAAATGAGAAGGGGAAGGAATATATATGCAAATATTTATAAATTAAGATAACATTAAAACAATATGCCAATAACTTTTTTTTAATGAGATGGGACATACAGTTTTCATAAACAAATTGCTATATCAGTCTCCCTTTTTACAATCAGACAAATGACTGAAAGGTTCAGGAAGTCCAAGGTACCGTTGTGTTACTACTAACTGTTGAATATAAAAAAACAAAAACACACCAAAGTATAACAAAAAGATACCTAGAGGTTCTCCAACAATGAGTCTGTCATGAAAGTGTTAAGATTATAAAGATAATTCCGGGATTTTTAAAAAGCCTTACTACTAATATAGAAATGAGGCATAAAATAAGGCGATGTAAATTTGCCATGAAATGAAATATGAAATAGGGTACCATGTACTTACTTATCATTATTCACTGATATTAGATCTTAATACATATAATATATAAATTATACCTAATACAAGATCTAAATTGAAAGGGCAAGTTCTTCCAGGAGTTCCTTCTTTGTCTGTGTAACTTCTAGAAGATCATAAGAATTCCTCAATGCAAAGCATAATAACCCAAAAAAAGACAGCATAACGATCTATAAGTCAGCCAACAAGCATTAAAGTACTTATTATGTGCCAGGTAATATGCGCAGTGCCAGGAAAACAAAGAAATGTCCAAATAAAAGGAAGAAAAAAGGTCTATTGTCAAGATTTCGAGATGACGTTGAATAACTAGTCCACTGAAATAGTACATAAGTATATAAAATAGGAAAACACAATGGAGAGGGACAAAAAGTTGGATACAGAATGAAGAGAGTATATGGGAAATTACACAAGCCTTTTAAAGATCCTATACTATTCCCTATTAGGCTTTAATAAACTGCCAGATATTTCCAATAATGATCTATGTTCAAAAAATAGTTAAATGTATTATCATCAAGGAAATGTATGAATGAAAAAAAAAAAGCATTAGCCCAGTCATACAGTAGAAAGGAAAGGACAGACAGACAGACAACCTGATGGCTACATTGGTTTCCACGAAATGTTTTTAAAAATCTAGAAGAGGGGCAGCTAGATAGCGCAGTGGATAAAGCACTGGCCCTGGATTCAGGAGGATCTGAGTTCAAACCCAGCCTCAGACACTTGACACGTTCTAGCTGTGTGACCTTGGGCAAGTCACTTAACCCCAACTGCCTCACCAAAAACAAACAAACAAAAAATATTGGGTCAGTCCTCTTTGCAATCTGGCTTCTAATTACATCACTTAAATGTAATTACTCTCTCCAAAGTTAATGATGATGCCTTAATTATCAAAAATGACAGTACTGCCCCTCCCCCCAGTTCCCATCCTTCCTGAGCTACCCTGCTACATTTGACACTGTTGACCACTGTCTCCTCCTGAAAAGTTCTCTTCTCTTCTGATTTTCCTTCTACCTGTTTATGTCTAAAGTTCAGAACTACCAATAACAAGAAGAGATTTTTTTTTTTCTGTTTTGAGAATGAAGAATATTTCCCATCATAGTGGAGTTTAAGCATGTTCTCCATGTGGTGTGCTAGCTGGATATCTTTTGGCATGATTGTGACACGTTTGGCATGGGTAGCACATAGGTTGGTGTCCTCAAAAAGGCCAAGCAGATAGGCTTCACTTGCCTCCTGGGAAACACCAACTGCTACACTCTGGAAGTACAGATCTGTTTTGAAGTCCTGAGCAATTTCGCACACCCCTTTTTCATCATCCATATCATACCACTTAACTCTAGGTATTCCCCAAAGATCTATCCTGTGACCTATTCTCTCTCCCCAAATTCAACAACTCCCAGGATTTAACCATCTCTAGGTAGGTAAGTGGGTGAATGTTTTCCCCCCGAACTTCAGTCAAGCATCACAAATTGCCTGTTTTGGACACTTAAAACTTGGAGATAGCCAAAATTCATTATATGTTGAAAAATTAACTCACTGTTCTCCCCAAATTCTCCCTTCTTCCTAATTTCCCTATTTTATTGACGGTACCATCATTCTTCCAGTTTCCCAGGTTGATAATCTTAGCATTATCCTTGACTCCTGGTTCACATATCCCACATAATTGATAAATTTCCAAATCTCTCTCTTCATCCTCACCTGGATTATAAAAACAGCCTCCTAAATCATTCTCTGTCTCCAAGCTGCAACGTGTCTGTCCGTCCGTCCCGTCCCCCCCCCCACCCCCCCATGGCAATGTGGACAAAGAATAGCAACCTTTTTTGACCTCGAACATTCCATCCCTTGCTGGTCTATCCCTTGTGGGAAGAAAAAGAGGAAAGTCAGTGGGAAATAGGACTTCCATCTCCTGCACCTATTTCCTGCCCAATCTCCAGCCTTTAGAGAGAAGAGTAATGAAAGAGAGGGCTTCCCACTTGATCATGTGCCTTCCATTTCATGCTCTTCATGTCTCTAGTCTGATTACCAGTCTCCTCTGGGAAGAATGGCACCTTCTACTCCATGAAGACTCTCACACCTCATGTGATATCCTATACATCCCAAATACTCATTCCAAACCCTTTTCCCCATCCCCCACCACCAGATTCTTTATTCTCTTCTCCCTTAACCCTCCCACCCCAAAGTTCCAACTAAATGCCACCAACCCCTTCCCTTGTATCTTCAGGAATCTCATTAATTCCACAAGTAAACTTTCCTTTATCCTAAACCTTTTCCTTTCCCTGTGCTTCTACCTTCTAGTTTTAAGTGAAACATGGCTCCCAGCATGCCCTTCCGCAAAGAACACAGCTTCCCTATCTACTCTTTCCAATACTGGGGGCAGCTAGATGGCGCAATGGATAGAGCACCGGCCCTGGAGTCAGGAGTACCTGAGTTCAAATCCGGCCTCAGACACTTAACACTTACTAGCTGTGTGACCCTGGGCAAGTCACTTAACCCCAATTGCCTCACTAAAAACAAATTAAAAAAAAACAAAAAACAAAAACTCTATCCAATACTGGCTGCACTCTGACTCGTTCCCTAGGGTCTACTGGTCTAGGAGGAGCAATGGCTCCCCACACTCACTTCCAGGTTCTTCTCCTAGCTTCATCACTCAGTAACCTCTTCTCCTTTGAGGTTCATGCAGTCCTTGTATCTACTACCCAGTCAGAATCCTGGCATCTGTCATCAACAGGCCTCCAAATCACTCTCCTTCCTTACTCAATGAGCTTGGTGCCAGGCTGACAACTCTTCTCTCCTTCCCAACTCCTGCTTTCATACTTGAGGATGTCAATATATATAATCTCCCTCAAGTACCCTAACCACTCAGTTCCTTAACCTACTCACTTCCCATAACCTACTCCTACAGCCCATCTCAGCCATACCCTTGATCTTCACATAATTCAAAAATGCCCCAACTTCCTTGTACAAGAATTATACACTGTACCTCACACCTGGACTATTACAACAGCTTACTGGTTGGTCTCTGTCTTACATCTTTCAACCTCCATTCAGGAGAAAAATTATTTTCCCAATGCATAGATCAACTATGTCACATCCTGCACTCCCATCCCCACCCCCACCCCCACTTGATTAATGCCAATGGTTTGGCGTTCAAAATCCTTCATAACGGAAACCCCTCCTAACTTCCTAATTTTCTGGCACCTAAACCCCTAACACAGAGTGTCTTTGATTCAGTGCCAATGGCCTCCTTGCTGTTCTACAAATAAGGAATACCTCTTCAGATTCTACTGAGAGTAAAAGTAAAAACATTAAAGATTACATGAAAATCATGCATGTACATAAAAGCAATGTCTAAAATGTTATCATGCCCAGCTATTTTTTTGACCTTTAAAAATTAATGGCAGGGGGCAGCTAGGTGGCGCAGTGGATAGAGCACCAGCGCTGGAGTCAGGAGGGCTTGAGTTCAAATCTGGCCTCAGACACTTAACACTTACTGGCTGTGTGACCCTGGGCAAGTCACTTAACCCCAATTGCCTCACCAAAAAAAAAAAAAAAAAAAAAAAAGGAAAAAATTAATGGCAGGGGGCAGCTAGGTGGCACACTGGATAAAGCACCAGACCTGAATTCAAATCCAGCCTCGGATACTTGACACTTATTAGCTGTGTGACTCCAGGCAAGTCACTTAACCCTCACTGTCCCATCCCCCAACCCCAAAAAAACCCCACAAAAAAAATAATGGCAAACAACCTCAGTAGCATCATAAGCAATTTGTATAAAGAAAATAACAAAAATATAAAAATAACTAATACAACAATATAAAAATAACTCCAAATTTAAGTCAAGCTCAATCTCACTATACTTAACCTACTCTTAAGAATATAATAATGGATATTTGATGATAATCATTTTGGGCTGAAAAGAGGCAAAATTATTGATTTAATCCTCAGTCACATCAGTTACTTAATGCATCAGAAAGAATAGGATGATATAATCTCTAACAATTTTCATCTATTCAGGAACATACCATCTTTACCAAGTGGAACCCTACCATGTAACAATGGCTGTCATTTATACAGCACTTTAAAGCTGAGGTTTTTAGACAGTAGGGAACACTCCTAAAAGGCAGAAAATAAGATTCTCTAGGGACAGCAGGATCATCAGTGGTCAAAATTACGAAATATTATTGGGTATAAATTACACAAAAATAAATCCACTTTTTTCCTATGAAAACAAAATTCAAATCTGATTGAACACAACTGAAACTAATGCAAAAAATTCATTCCAACTGACAGTGAATGGACCACAGCAGCTATTTAATACAGTAAGTGCAAGAGGTCAAACTTGAACACATTGCCAAATCTGAACACAGACACAATCTGCCAGAACACTCTCATCACAAAGATGAGCTGTATAATCATGTGGACTAATGCACTAAAATGTAAAGTATGTCAACAAAGTTAAATAATCTTTAAGGAGAGGCAAAAAGTAAATTAACATCTGATGTATTTCTCAATGTCATTAATTTTTCTTTTTTTTTTTGTTTTTTTGTTTTTTGTAAGGCAATGAGAGTTAAGTGACTTTCGCAGGGTCACACAACTAGTGGGTGTCAAGTGTCTGAGGCCGCATTTGAACTCAGGTCCTCCTGAATCCAGGGCTGGTGCTTTATCCACTGCGTCACCCAGCTGCTCCCAATGTCTATCATTTATTTTTTTAAGGCAATGGGGGTTAAGTGACTTGCCCAGGGTCACACAGCTAGTAAGTGTCAAGTGTCTGAGGCCGGATTTGAACTCAGGTACTCCTGAATCCAGGGCCAATGCTCTATCCACTGCACCACCTAGCTGCCCCGGCCCCTATCATTTTTATAAGTACACATAATAAGTTGGTTTCTCTCTCAAGGTGTAATTTTTAAATATTATAATAACCAAGTATTATTTCATTTGAAATTCTCCAGAAGTGATTTCAAGTTTGTCTAGTAATGTTCATTGGAAACACTTTTTGAATAAGCACTGGTGTTACATTTTTGTATTGCATGGTTAAGATTATCAACCTAAAAGTTCTCTAATTTATTGAATTAAAGGCATACTAAAAATGTTTGTAGATTACTTTTCTTAAAAGCTGGAGGGAATGAAAACATTCTGTTTAAAACAAAATTATGAAGGGGCAGCTAGGTAGCGCAGTGGATAAAGTACCGACCGGCCTTGGATTCAGGAGGACCTGAGTTCAAATCCAGCCTCAGACACTTGACACTTATTAGCTGTGTGACCCTGGGAAAGACATATAACCCTCACTGCCCTGCAAAAAAAAAAAGAAAAGAAAAGAAAAGAAAAGAAAAGAAAAGAAAAGAAAAGAAGAGAAGAGAAGAGAAGAGAAAAAAAAAATTACATATCATAATATTTGTAGCAACCCATTACTTTGTAAAAATCAATTAGGACTTTAAGATGGCTGTGCAGGTCCCGTGTGGGACCTTACTTCAGTAAAAATATGAAATTTGTAATAATTAATGATCAAGAAAAACAATTAAAAAACTGCAATAATTACATGCCATTTTTCAACAGTACTGGACAAAAAGTCAGCCAGAAACTGTAGCTGATAGAAATGTAGACAGCTGATAGAACAAGAAAAGAGTCAGAGATATCTGTAGGGGCTCTCTGTCTAGAAAGAATGGTAAGCTCCCCTAGAAAATGCCAAAGCTGTTATAATCATATGTCTACAGTAGAAGAAGACATAAGCAGCCAGTATGGACACTTCGATAATTTGATCTCTGAGGTCTCTGTATCTTCATTTTGAGAATAGCACCTTGCGGGGGCAGCTAGGTGGCACAGTGGATAAAGCACCAGCCCTGGATTCAGGAGGACCTGAGTTCAAATCCGGCCTCAGACACTTGATACTTACTAGCTGTGTGACCCTGGGCAAGTCACTTAACCCCATTACCCTGCCACCCCCGCCACCCCCAAAAAAGGGAGAAAATAGCACCCTCAAGACCCGCAAAGAACCAAGGGAGTAAACTCCAGGAAGTTAAGGTCAGAACATAGAGGAGGAATCAGTGTGAGATTAAACACAAGAAGACCAACTTACCCAAAACAACAGAGAACAGAGTCCAGCTTTGGCCCCAATTCGGGAATTAAAGCTGAAGAGATAATCAAAAAAGACATCAACCAGAACAAAAAATTACTACATGAATACATGATTACCCAGAAGTAGTGAATCATATGATTTTTAAAATCAAAGAAAAGATCTGAAGGAACGAATCAAAAGGTGAATAGTTTATAATAGTTGAGTAGTAAATATTACCCAAGTAACTGACTCCTTTATATCTCCTGGAGAATAAGGAGAAATCAATGATTCTAGCAGACAATAATAAATATTAGGGGAAAATATCAAACAATTGAAAGAAGTTGAAAAAAAAAAGATATCAAAACAATGACTTGGGAAAACAAGTCAAGGAAAGATAGTTTAAGAATCACAATACATCTTGAAAACCATGATTTAAAAAATTACCTCCTGGAAGAAACTCCCCAAAAAGAAATCAAGAATAACATATCCAAAGTCCCAGACACTCACATTAAGAAATGAAGTGCCAAGGAACCCCAGTAAGGATCACACAAGCTTTAGGAGCTCCCATTAAAAAACCAGAGAACTTGGAATGCAATATTCCAAAATGCAAGCAGGTTAACTCTTACTGCCAAGAATAAAAATCTAAAAGGCTGAGTATTATGTTGCATAGGAAAATCAACCTTGTTCTGAACTGGGTCTAGCTCAGGCTATACTATAACCAGTTTGCTACTGAAAAAACAAACGAACAAACAAAACAAAACAAAAAATGAGGAGGCACATCCAAGATGATGGAGTAGAAGAAGGGTTCTGGCAGAACTCTCTCAACATTCCCATCAAAACAATTTTAAAATAACATGTCAAGGGGGCAGCTGGGTGGTACAGTGGATAAAGCACCAGTCCTGGATTCAGGAGGACCTGAGTTCAAATCAAACCTCGAATATTTGACACTAGCTGTGTGACCCTGGGCAAGTCACTTAACCCTCATTGATCCGAGGGGAAAAAATGAAAAAAGAAAATAACCTGTCGAACTAAATTCAGGATCAGCATAGCCAATAAAGGGTCAGGGTGAAAGATTCTATCCCAAGACAACTTAAAAGAATGGAAGGAGAAGTCTGTGACAACAGAGTAGGAGTTGGCTGGGAACAGCGAGATACCAGCCACATGTGGGCCATGGAGGCTGGAGCAGTGTTAGCAGCAGCCGTAATACTTCCAAGTCCTCTTACCTCCCACAGACAATAAGGGGACTGGTATAGGGTATATCTGTGTGGGCACAGCGAACAAGACCAGGAACTACTTAGCTTAGTACCATGCAGTCAAAGTAAGGATTACACAAGATTTAGGAGCTACCACAATGAAGAAGAAAAAAAAAAGACTTGGAATACAACATTCCAGAAGCGAAAGAAGCTAGAATTACAATCAAGAACAACCTATCCAGCAAAATGAAGTATAAACTTTAAGGGGGCAAAAATGGACATCTAATGAAATAGAGAAAAATTTTTTTCATAGTATTTTATTTTATCTAATTAAATGTAAAGATAGTTTTCAACATTCATTTTTTTGTAAGATTTTGAGTTCAAAATTATTCTTCCTCCTCTCCCCACCCCAAGACAGTAAGCAATCTTAAATAAGTTATATATGTGCGATCATTCAAAACATATCTACATTAGTCATTTTGTGAAAGAAAAATCAGAACAAAAGGGAAAAACCATGAAAACAAACAAAAAAAAGTGATAACTATGCTTTAGTCTGCATTTAAACTTCATAGTTCTTCCTCTGCATATGGATAGCATTTTTCATTATGTCTTTTGGAACTGTCTTGGATCACTGTATTCCTGAGAAGAGTTAAGTCTATCACAGTTGATGTTTTTTATTTAAGTGTGAAGTGGTAGTACCTCAGGGTTGCTTTAATTTGCATTTTGAAATAGAGGGTCTTTAAGCATTCCTGATGAAAAGACTAATGCATAACTGAAAAAACAACAGTCAAACACAAGACTCAAGAGCAGCATAAAAGGATAAACATGAAAGAGAAATTGAGATTTAATACAGTTGAACTGTTTACATCTCTATATGAGAAAATGATATATGAAACTCCTAAGAACTTAATCATTAGGACTATTAAGAGTAATTATAGGGGGCAGCTAGGTGGCATAGTGGATAAAGCACTGGCCCTGAATTCGGGAAGACCTGAGTTCAAATTTGACCTAAAAACACTTGACACTTACTAGCTGTGTGACCCTGGGCAAGTCACTTAACCCTCATTGCCCCACCAAAAAAAAAAAAAAGAGTAGATACAAAGGGTTGTGTTAGGATGACTCCCATATGGGTAAAAAGAGAGAAAGATAAACAGAAAAACATAAGATGGAGAGAAATACACAGCAATCATAACTATCCATCAAATGGAAGCAGAAAGCAGAGAGCATTAGAAACCAAAACCCAATATATTAAGAAACATACTTGAAACAGAAATGACACCTATGGCAATATGACAAGAAAAAGAAAATGGAATAAAAATAGGCAATGAGGAAACAAAACTAATCACTCTTTACAGAAGATATGATGGTATATTTAGAGAATCCTAAAGAATCAACTAAAAAACTGGTTGAAATTATTAATAACTTTAGTAAAATTTTAAGATATAAAATAAACCCACAAATATGTTTAACATGACAGGACATGTATAACCTATTATCAGATTGTTTGCTGTCTTGGGGGGAAGGAAGGAGAAAAATTTGGAACTCAAAATCTTATAAAAATGAATATTGAAGCTGGGGCAGCTAGGTGGCACAGTGGATAAAGCACTGGCCTTGGATTCAGGAGTACCTGAGTTCAAATACAGCCTCAGACACTTGACACTTACTAGCTGTGTGACCCTGGGCAAGTCACTTAACCATCATTGCCCCCCCCCATGAATATTGAAAATTATTTTTACATGTAATTGGAAAAAATTAAATACTATTAACTATGGGGTGAATTAATAAAATAAACCCACATAAATCATCAGCATTTCTATATAATACCAACAAAACCCAGCAGGAAGAGATAGAAAGAGAAATTCCATTTAAAATAATTGCAGACAATACAAAATACTTGGGAATCTAACTGCCAAGACAAACCCAGGAACTTTATGAACACAATTACAAAACATTTTTCACACTATAAATAAACACAGATCTAAACAACTGGAGAAATATTCACTGCTCATGCAGAGGAGGCTAAGCCAATATAATTCAAATGACAATTCTCCCTAAATTCATTTATGTATTCTGTGCCATGCTAATCAAAATACCATTTTATAGAGCTAGAAAAAAATGATAATAAAATTAATCTGGAAGAACAAAAGGTCAAGAATATCAAAGGAATCTATTTTTTTAAATGAAGCTGTCCTAGCAGTATCAGATTTCAAACTACATTACAACAATCTGGTACTGGCTAAGATTAAGTACATAATATACAGCAGGAAATTACCGTAGTAATCTAGTGTTAGACAAACTCAAAGATTGAAGCTTTGTGGGGCAAGAACTTAACTACTCAGCAAAAACTGCTGGGAAAACTGGAAAGCAGTACAGCAGAAACTAGGCATAGACGAACATCTCACACCATCTACCAGGATACAGTCAAAATGAGCACATGATTTAGGTATAAAGGTTAATATTACAAGCAAATTTAGGGAAGTATAGAAAAAAGTATCTGTCAGACCTTTGGTTAAAGAAGGTTTTATGACCAAGTAAGAGACAGTGAGGATCACAGAAATAAAATGGGTATGTTTGATTACATGTATTTAAAAAGATTTTGCACAAAATGAATGCAAAATTAGAAAGAAAGCAGGAAACTGGGGTGGGGAGATTTTTACAGCAAATTTCTCGGATAAAGACTTCATTTCTGAAATATATAGAGAAGTGAGTCAAATTTATAAAAATAAGAATCATTCTCCAATTGATAAATGGTCAAAGGATATAAAGAGGCAGTTTAAAGAAGATGAAATCAAAGCAATTTATAGTCATTATGAAGAAATACTCTTAAATCACTAATAATTGGAAAAGTATAAATTAAAACAACTTTCAGGTACCACCTGAAAGGTTAGCTTGGCTAACTTGCCAGAAAAAGACAACTGCAATTCCTAGAAGGGATATAGAAAAATCAGCACACTGACGCCCTTTTAGTGGAGTTGTAAACTGCTCTAACTGGAAAACAATTTGGAACTATGCCCAAAGGACTATAAAATTGTGCATACCCTTTGACCCAGCAATACCAATACTAGGTCTGTATCCCAAAGAAATGTTAAAAAAAGGAAATGATTTATATGTACAAAAATATTTATAGCAGCTCTTCTCATAGTGGCAAAGAATTAAAAATACTTTAGAGATGACTATCAGTGGGGGAATGGCTAAACAAATAGTGGTTAATGATTGTGATGGAATAATACTGTGCTATATGAAATGGTGAGCAAGATGGTTTCAGAAAAACCTGAGAATATTTTTATGAACTGATTTGAAGTGAAATAAACAGAATACAGTAATAGCAATATTGTAACAATGATCAACTGCAAGAGATGGCTACTCTGATCAATGCGATGATGCAAGAGAATTCCAAAGGACTTATAATGAAAAAAGCTATCCACCTTAAGAGAGAAAACTGATACATTCTGAGTGCAGATTGAAACATTTTTTCACTTTTTAATTTTTCTTTACCTTTTTTAAAAGATGGCTACTATGGAAATGTTTTGCATGACTTCATATGTAAAATTTAATTTGCTTGCCTTCTCAATGGGTGAAGGAGAATGTGGAACTCAAAAAAAAAATGTTTAAAAAAATAAAGAAATCAGCAAATGTCACAAATTGGAGATTGATTTATTCTTTTGTTGCTTGCCTAGACTTAAGAAATTGAGGAAGAAGATGTTAATAATGCATATATATTAAACTTAAGTAAATAGAAGGGAAAAAACCCAACACAAAATATTTGTAGGTTATTCACAGTTAAGAAAAGGAGATTTACTTAGCCATAGCAGAAGGATATTCAACAAGGCAAGACACTGAAGAGAATTCAAAGTTGGTTCGGCTGAGCAAAGTTTCCTTGCCTGAGTTGTTGATCATTTTGCACCAGTCAAACATCACAGCGCATGCCTGGAGCTCCTACTCAGCCAACAAGTCCCCCATGGCAATCAAGTCTCAAAGATGGTTTCAATATTTTGAGTTTTTCCAAATATATCTTTTATTTATTTTGTTAAATATTTCCCAATTACATGTAAAAAAGTTTTGAACATTCATTTTGTTTAATTCTGAGCTCCAAATTCCCTCGTTCTAGTCCCTCCCTCCTCCTTGAGAAGGTAAGCAATTTGATGTCAGTTATACATGCGAAGTCATATAAAACTGATTTCCATATTAGTCACACGCAAAAAAGAGTTTACAAAGTATGATTCTGTCTGCACTCAGAGTTCATCGATTCTCTTTCTGAAGGTGGGCTGTGGTTTCAATACATTTTAAGGAAAAATGAGCCAAACTTGGATCGGGAAAGGAGTTAGGACAGGTGCTCTCACCACGGGCCACACCTGAATGGCAATGATACATAAACATATTTTTAAAAACTGGAAAGATAAATTTATCTAAGCAATAGGAATGGGCTATATAATGATATAATGCCAAAATTCTCATGGAAAAGAAGAAATAAGTAGACTCTTCAGAACCTTGCAGTCTTCAAAAGATACATAAGGTATTCAATAAGAAAAACAAAGAACATGGGTAATAGACTGTATTCTGTCTGAGAAGTTTAAAAAGAGAAAGAGAAAGTATAAAGGAAAAATCTACTAGCATAGAAAGGAAGAAGAGGAAATTTGCTACTTCTCATATCTGGGGCATATATGTGAAAACAAAAGTATATAAATATGGGGGAAAGGATAGAGGGAGCAACATATGAACCTTGCTTTCATCTGGAAAAAAACAAACAAGGTTGAACACTCAAATGGTGGAGAAATATATCAAACTGAGAAGTGGGAGGAGATAGGTTGAGGTTAAGAGGGAGGATAAATAATACCAGAGATCAGATAGTCATAAGAAAAAAATTAATAGTCATAAGCTTAAAAGAAAAAATAACTTGAATATAAGAAGTAGATAAAAAAACAGAAGGAAATATAATTTTACTGAGAGAGAGAATTTCACAGAATCCTGGGTAGTATGAAATGATGCAGAGTCAAGTACACAAAGATAGAAGAACAATGTATAAAAGGATAACTGTTTTAAAGGAAAAATATCTTTGAAAAACTTAAGGACTCTGATCAAAGCAATGACTAACCATGGCTCCAGAAAAGCCAGCATGAAGCATATTTTACACATCACCTAACAGAGAGGTGATAAACATGTTTCCTAAGGAGATATATTTCTGACAATAGTCACTACGGAACCATTTTGCTTGACAAGGCTTATATGAAACACACATAATATTACATACAAATGTTACAACATTTGTTTTAAATTGAGGGAGTAAAATGGTATTGAGGGGTGGGTAGGGAAGCAATACTGATACAAAATGTAGGGGAGGTCACTGAAACAATTTTTTAAATGCGAAGAATAGGCACAAGTTCAGAAAGCAGAGATTTGCAAGAACAGTTTTAAAAGCAATACATGAAATTTATTACAGAATTTTAAAATATACTAGGGTATGAAATAAAATGTGAAAAGTGAAACGAAATATGAAATTTAGCATCATATATAATCTACCTTTTATATTCTGCTGTTTATATGGGAGTGTTCTTTTTGAGAATGTATAAGTTCATTTTTTAAAAAAATTTTAAATAAAGAAAACACAGTGTCCATCAATTGGAAAATGGATGAACAATTCATAGCATATGAATACAATGGAATATTACTGTGCTGTCAGATGCCATTTGTTCTTCTACATTTAAAAAATATTTGTTAATGATTATTAAATTCAAAACTAAAAATAAAATTGTAAACAAGACAGAAATGAGCATTAATACATAATATCAGGTAACTCCTGCTTTAAGGTTTGTAAAACATTATGTATATTACCTAGTTTTACTCATAACAATTCTATAAAGTTGATAAGTATACTAGATATTATCATCCCTACTTTAACTAAAGAGAAAGAAGAGATTTTAAAAGGTTAAATGACTTGCCCATGGTCACACCGTAGCTTATAAATGTTGAGGACAGGATTGTAAAACAGGCTTCTCAATTCCGAGTCAATAGCTCTTTCCACTATACCATATTACTATCTTCGTAGGTCCTAACTATTGTCGAGTAAAGTAATATTACCAGAATCTTAATCACAATTGTGGGTCTTTCTGTTCCAAAAAAAAAAAAAGTTTAGTAATCAATTAAGGGTTTGGTTTTATAACACTTTCTGCCGCCCTCCTAGACAATCAAGTAGTAATCCAAGGATGCATCCAACAAGAAATCATAAGAATACACCCTTTCTACCTCCAGAGCCAATATGCTCTTGACAACTTCACTTAAAATCCTTTTCTCCTGCTGATGAGCATCAACTTAATTTTCTATGGATTGTATATATGGCAACGAGATTTCATTTACAGGAAGATTTCCTCGAGTATTAGAACAGCCAAGCCATCTTTGGATCTATATAACAACTCCCTTCTGTCACAATGTTGTGCTAGCCACTTTTCAGTTAAACTGTCAAATAAAAATGGTAATGATAGGAAAATTATTCAAATTACTTTTTAAAGTACAGCCTGAGGGGTCTCTCATCATCAAAACTTTTCAGATACCAAAAAATAATGATCACCCCTTTGGGATTTGTGCCATAATAGAAACAATTTATTCTTTCCAGACAAGTGATAAGAACCAAAATATATAAAGAAAAGCCAAGAAAGCAACATAATGCCATTTACAAAGTATAGTCAAAGGAGTCAAATAAGATAATCAAATGAAGTCAGTAACAAAGTCTTAAATTAGTTTACAACTGCTTCACAAGGTTTATGCTTAAGTAAAGAACTTATTGTAATAGAGACAATTACATGTTAAACTGTTGCATTTAACAACCAAAAGATTTCATGTAAGCTCTAAGCTAAGAAGTGGCCATCTATTCCAACTTCCACATAGTACAAATGAGAAAGTAGAATACCACAGAGACAAAGTGACTTGTCTATGTTCACAGTGCCGGTTCTATTCAATTCAGCCGTGTCGCAGAGTCTACACTGGAGAATACAAAGACTGAGAAAACAGAAACACAAGTGAAGAACATCCATTTCCTTGAACTCAATCTAACATGAGTAAGAAGTCCTACAAACAATGGCCTGAATTCAAATACTATTACAGTGCCTTCCTACTCTCAAATCCTGTCATTTGATAAAATAAGTGTACTGTAAGGTAGAATGTGCAAAGGCAAAAATCTTAAATTGTAAAGCTTGTATAAACAAAGGTTGAGAACTATCTTTACATGTAACGGAAAAAAATAAAATACTTTATTAATTTTAAAAAATTTTTTAAATAAAAAAAAAAAGAATGTGCAAAGGCCAAGATACTGTGAGTGAGATTTTCCCCATCCCTTAGTTATAAGAGATTTACCATAGTTATAAGTGATTTGATTAAGATAATAATCAATATATTAACTAAAAATTGTGATTTATTCTTTTTAATATAGATTACATAAGGTCAAAAGGTTAAGTCTTTTTTCATATTTCCTAATTTTCCAATGTCAAGCATTAGGTAATATCACAAGATCTAGTAGTCAGCAATGCTATATTTTAATAATCACGAGTGACATACTTTTCTATAAAGAGTTCACGCTGCTGACCAGTGGCCTGACAATGACCCACCCTATTGTTATCATAATGCTGACATTTATAGTCATTTAGGTAGTTCCTCATACTTCCTAAGAATATAATTTAATTTTAGAAGCACAACTAATGATATAATACTGTACAAGTGTAACTTTGGAAGGGTATATAAACCCATGGATTTTGTAATTCTGGGTCTTTCAGGCCCAACGCCTGGAAGACCGGCTTTATTGGGAGACTAAAACTCTCTCAATAAACCTATTGGCTTTGTTGGGGGACTAACCCTCCCTCAATAAACCTATGTGCTTCAACCTGGAAACTTTGTTGTTTTTGTTCTTCTGTCAGACTTAAAATTTTTTTCCCGACAATACAAAATGATATCAGAAATTTGAGGAATTTCAGTAAAGGAGTCATGGGCCATAGAATGATATAGATGGTTCAGATATGATGGTTATTAGTTAATAAAATCACAGGTTTAAAATGGAAGACACTTTAGAAAAAATCCGTTCAAGACTTTTCATTTCATAGATGAGGAAATGGAGTGCTATAGAGGTTACATGGTAGGGCAAAGCTATGATCTGAAGTCAGGTCCTCTGAGTCCAAATCAATCAAGCGCTCTAGTAATCACATCACATTGCTGCCATGAAATAGTTCATAAAGACTACTCAATTGTTCAATTTAAAATTTACTGTTAGTTTGGTTTTGCTTATCTGGTCTTCTTTATTCTCAAGTTGAATCTTGTGTTGGTAGAGCTATAAAATGATCCAACCATTCAGGAAAGCAATTTGGAAGTATGGCCAAAGAGCTACAAAAATGTATATACCTTTTAACCCAGCAATACCACTGTTAGGTGTGTATCCCGAAGAGATTAAAAAAAAGGGAGGGGGGATCTATTTATACAAAAATCTTTATAGCAGCTCTTTTTGTGGTGTCAAAGAATTGGAAATCAGAAAGACATCCCAACTGGGGAAGAGCCAACCCAGCTGTGGTACCAGAACGTAATGGAATAGTATTGTGATGTAAGAAATGACAAAGCAGAATGATTTCAGAAAAACCTGGAAAGGCTTACAGAAACTGATACAAAGTGAAGCAGAACCAGGAAAACACTGTACAGAGGAATAGCAATATTATATGATGATCAGCTCTGAATGATGAAACTATTCTCAGCAATATGACGCAAGACAATTTCAAAGGACTCATGATGAAAAATGGTATCCACCTCCAGGAAAGAGTGGAGTCTGAATGCAGATCAGAGTCAACTATTTTTCACTTTCTTTTTTTCAGGGTTTTTTTTTTTGGGGGGGGGGGAAGAGTCTGTCTTCTTTCATAATGTGACTAATATGGGAATGTTTTGGATGAATGTAGATGTATAACCTATATTAATTGCTTACTGTCTCAGGGAAAGGGAGAGGAGAAAAAGGAAGTGAAAGAAATTGGAGCTCAAATTTTTTTTGAATTGATATTAAAAACTGTTCTTACGTGTAATTGGGGGAAAACACTATTCAAGATGGAAAAAAAATAAAGGTAGATCTTGTAGGTGGAAAAGAGTGGACAGAATGGGAAGTTACTGTGGTATAAAAAACAACATCTGAGAAAGGAATGATCACTATCCTATGGGAAGAATCAAAGAAAATTCTTCCTTGTAGATGATATATCTAAGCTGGGACCCTCAACCTTAAGAAAAATCTTGACAGGTAGAGATTTGCAAAAAAACACACTCCAAGAACAGGGAACCACTTACAAGGATAAGATCAAAGGATTATACAATTAGAGCTCAAAATGACCTTAAAGACAGTGCAGCCCTTTCATTTTGTAGATAAATTAATTGTAGCCCAAAGTCACACAGGTACTAAGCAGCAGAGGCAAGATCAGAGTCCGAGTCTTTCAAGTTCAAACCTAACAACCTTTTTACTATATTACAAATGCATGTTAGGGAAGAACAGCTAATATTCCAATTTGATTGAAACACAGAATGCAAGGCACATAATGACTATGACCAAAATCCTGTTTCATTAATAAGTTGAGGATTCTATTATGCCATAATGTCTAACTTTGCTAACAAAAGCTTAAAAATAATCTATAATATTCTATAAAAATTAACTTGTTTTCATAATTAAGAATGACTAAAAGTTTCATAGTCCAAGAAATCAGTAATAAATAAATGAATTTTGGAATAAAGGAAGACAGCACCAGCAAGTTAATGGAATGCTGCTGTGGTTATGCTTAATATTTCTTCTTTTATGTATAATGAAGGAAAATACTGTTAAAATAAATTAAATAATTATTCTTTCTACATATTTCTATACAGTGTTAAAATATATTTGAAAACAAAGGACAGGATCATTGTGACCTGATTCCAAGAGATAATCTGACATGCTGTTGTTACCACTTTATGCAAACTAAAGGTCTAACACCATCTAAGCTCTCAAAGTACAAAAAATTGTGCCTCGTTGGTACCAAAGGTCCAAGTTTCCTGAACTAATATAAATAGCAGGAAGCAGCACACACATGCCTGTCAATACATAGTGGGTGCCAAATAAACCTTTGCTGAATTTAACTGAAGGGTCTCCAAAACTATAGTCCAGAAGCCTGTCAAAAATTTCAATTAATTGAGATCAATATACCCAAAAGAGGAAAGAAGCAGGAGGGAAAGAAAGATTAACTACCAACCCAAATGATGACCAGCTAGAGAAAGAAGCTGGCTGATTGTATCAATGGCTTAAAAAAACTACCCGTTAATGGTGTCCTCAACCTAGTGTGAGCTATGCTGACTAGTGTTCCATTATGATCACTGAATATTGAGTCAAAAATTGAAGAATAAGACTCCACTTTACTTTTGAGCACTGATAAAAAGCATTTAAAATATGTACACAAAGGTGTTTTATATCACATTCTTTTCTTCAAGCTATGACCGCTGTATAATGTCTTTAAAGAACCATTAATTCTTTGTGTCATAAACAACACTAGCTTCTAGTTTTAAATTAATCCTGTAGCTTTTAAAGCCTAAGCAGAAAAAGGGTCAGTTAGCAGGCAGGCAAACATGGCACTTGGGCATGCTGTTTATATTTTTATTAAAAGATTAGAGTTTTCTCATGTGACTAGCATGGTATGATGCTAGGTAAGAGTACTAAGTACTAAGATGCCAGGGCTGCCAGCATCACTAAAAATAATGGCCAGCAAATGATGTAGCAAACTTCAAAACTCCTTCCATTACAAAGGAAAAAAGCTGGTTAAGAGATTTATTTCCATGTCAACCTATCAGTGATCATATCCACCAACTTTAGTATTTAAATCACCCAAAGATTTCACAAGGCTATTGCAAATACATGCGAGAAATATATCCCTCTCATGCTGTGTCTCATGCTGTTTTTCAATGCTGAATAGAAAAGGGTAGCAATATTGTTTACACATATGTAAAGTGTCCTTTAAAACCTGACTTGCTACCCTTTCTTAATCTGACTTTTTCATATTAATAGTCTCCAACTAACAAAAATAAAATTTAGCTGGAAAAAGATGTTTTTAAGTAGATGTGCCACATGATTAGCAACAACAAATCCACTTACTTTTTTCTCTTTCTCATGATGTTTATCCTGAGAGTGAGAGGAAGAATCACTTAAACTTTGATCATATGACCTATTAGATCCCCGTTTGCTCTTTTTCTAAAAGAGAAAATATATATATATACATATATATATATACATATGTGTATATGTATATAAAAAAGTAAAGGAATTAATTTTTAAAGGCATAAGCCAGTTTAGATGGGAGGTTTATAAAATATCTTAACAGAAAAATGTCCCAATTCTTTCATTCTTCATAATTAGCTTGGACAGCAGTCAAATAATTATCCAAAGGACAGCAAAAGAAAATCTCACCCTAATCTTGACATATTTTAAATGCCATGGTTTTCATGATAAAAGAAAACATCTGTTATTTCAAAACAAATTCACCACATTTTTAATGTCTGTTTTGTAAAAGTCTCAACTAAAAGGGAGAAAACACCGTCTTTAAGGCAGCTGCTAAAACTGGAAGTAAATACTTGGAATATCACTGCATGCCCCCTAAAGAAAGCATGAAGCCTTCCAATATCATGGTAATAGCAGCAACAAAGACAGTTCTTTAAAGTGAGTCTTTATACAATTAATCATTAAGTTACTATTAGGAAATAAGTGAAAAAAGAATGTCAATATCAGACCCATGCATTTACAAGACATTAATAACAGCATAACTAGTAGACAGTAAGAAAAACAGTTTAAAGAATACAGAAGCCATTGCATAAAAAAGGAATGAGGTAAGTGCATTTCTGAGTGATCATAAGCAATAGGTGTAAAATGAAACAACACTGGTCATACAAGATGTTGGGAATTATCATGCAAGCACATAGCTTAATTTTTTAAAAAGCCACACAATTAATAGGGTGTTTGGGGCAATATTTTAAATGCCTAGAAAGAGAGAGTTCTATTCATATGCAAAACTTCTAAATTCTTTTCATTATTCTCTTAGAATATCTGACCTTTAAACCTCAAGCTGATAAGCTTGTATATTTCACTGGAATAATATATACAAGTATAGTGTACAATTGTCAACATTCTAAATTATTCTAGATTAGATTAGATTCATTAAATGGAGCTCTATCTGATGTCTATTATTGATGTGTATAGTGCGTATGTATTTTTTGTTTCTTGCCTCAATTTTAAAATGCCATTGGGTAAAAAAACCACAAACAAACAAACAAACAAAAATACCCAGGGAAAAAAGAACACCTAAGGCCCAAAACTATTATGTACAATTCACTAAGATTGAGAGACTAACAGTTAAGACATCAAATACACATGTATTTACCCTTCCAAGGAATATAAGAACATAATATGGTCAACTAATACTTAACACAGTCATCAGTGCTTATATAAGAAAGCTTAAATTTCAAAAATAATTCCCAAAGTAAATTTTATTTTTCTATCCTAAAACATTTAAACCAATGAGAAGCAAAATGTACTGATTTGAGTTTCAGTTCTCCTGAAGAAGCAAAATCTACAGAAGTCAGGAAACTGGAAGAGGAAAAACCAGTGGCACAAATTACTCATAAAGTATTTCACGTGCAAATTAAGCTAAAAATACTAAAATATAACTGTAAGTAACTGTCCCAATTAAAAGAACATCTGCATATTTAGATGACTATTATAAAATGCCAGTAAGTGGTATCCTAGAGCAAATTTTCTTCCGAACAAAAGCTTTCAAAACAAAAATTCATATGCTATTTTACTTACATAAAAGAAAAAGGAGAAACTTTTCTAAACAATACACTTACTTTCAAAACAAAACATCTTAATTTTCATATTAAAGAGAAATTCTTACCAGCTTACTAAAATGGTATTTACAGTAGCCACAGTATTGGACATTATCTGCCCCATTACCTTCTTCTTCACAAAGGAGTCCTGCAAACTGGGCACTGAAAATAAAAGCCAAAAATATAAAAAACATTCAAACCACAATAATATCCTTATACATCAAATTCTCCTGAAAGCACAAAAGACTTTTAATATATTCCTCCTCTATTCTAGGATAAAATAATCCCCTTATTCTACATTTGAATAGATACAATTCACTTCTGCCATAAACTGCAAAGAACTGAAAAAGCTCTTAAGAAGCCACAGATTTAAAGTTTAAATCCAGCTCTTGCAACAAAAATATTAAAAGCTCACCATACTGTTATCATATCCTTTACCTCCCTTTTCCTGTTCATTCCTTCCTTCTCTTTCTCCCCTTCTTGCCAAGCGCCCACCTCCCGAAAGTCCCAATGATCTCTCTCTTCAGTCTGTTCTCATCCACAATATCCACTGGACGTTCAGGCTCACAGCTTAGGGTTTAAGTTCCTGTAGTTCGTAATTGTGCCATTTTCTAGGAATGTAACCACAGAAAATGGGATGGGATTACTCTATTCATGAATACTTAACACTATATCTTTTTTTTTAAATGAAAGTACTTTTTGGGGACCTAAGTGCATTTAGATTTTTGTTTTGACATGGTGAAAAAAATTAACATTAACAAAATCTCATCACCCAACTATCCTGTCCAACACGAATGCAGTAACTTTTTTGGCTCTGGAAATTTCTTCCAGTAGTCTTTAATGAAAGTAATGCAACATATGTTTATCTCATCCACCATACTGTAACACAAAGCACTTAGAAAGCCTAAGTAGAATCCTTAGTAAACATATTTTTCCTGGTTTAACAGCAATGAACCACAGTCTAATTTTTATCACATTTACTGCAAGGAAGACAAAGGCTTTCTGCAGTGAATATGATGATACACAGAAACAGCAAAATCAATGTCAATAATTAAACAACTGTATTAAATTTGTCCTTTACATAATGTGATAGAAAGAGTTCTGTGTGACCAAGTGTGAATAATTTAACCTCTCTGAGTTAGAAATTCCTTATCAGTAAAATGAGGGGGCTAGATTAGATGACCTTTGAAATTCATTCCAACTCTGAATATTTGTACTGATGCAAGGGTTAATGTTATGCTTCTAGCCAAATGCAACTATCTGATCATTACAAAAAAAGGCAAAGAAGAAACCAGTAATAAAATTTATGGCCTCAGATATCTACATACAAATGATCAAAGTAACATGCAGATGAAATAATGACACTAACCCTAACAGGAAAATTTACCTCATGGGTATCAAAGAGACTCACTAATGGAATATGACTCTGGTAATATACCCTAATCAGAAGAAATATAAGAGGTAAAAGGAAGGAGTAGAACAAGACTGTGTATTGAGAATATATCTCCATGAAGAAATCTGGAAACCAGAATGGATTGGCAGAGTACTGCAGGGTGCTGATCATCATTTGAGTAAAGATCAACTGAGGTAGAAAGTGATTTTTCCATCTGAACATATACAAACTTCAGACCACCTGAGCAGAAAAAGCATGCAAATAAGTTCAGGAAGCAGAACACAAATCTGGCACAGCAATATGATAATGGAGTGACAGGAAATTTCAAATATCTAAACCCCATAAAAAACACTCTCTTGGCCAAGGCAGAGTATCTAACAACCCCTTGTTTTATGAGGATTTAGTTCTTCAAAAGATAGAGAATGCAAAAGGGGAAAATTTCTTCTCTGGAAATGATTCTCACCAAAACAGGAAACTGATTTCTGGGGTGGTAAAGATTATGTGAACCATGGAGGGAAAGTGTTCACACCCCTCACTCCTAGAGTTTGTGATACAGAAAAATATGAAAACCAGGAATGTATGGCAGGGGTGGGTGGAGATAGGGTTTTAAGTACACTAGGAAAAAAGAGGAAGATCGAAAACAGGATAGGATCACTGCTAGGAATGGATAGAATGATAAAAGATAATAAAGTGAAAGCTGACCAACTCTCCTTTTACTTGTTTTCTCTACCAAGGAAAATGATCTTTGAATGTGAAATGAAAGAAAATGGCTACTAAAGATACAATAAGGATATAGTAAGAAAGCATATAGCTGCCTGATGAGTTCAAGTTACCTCAGCCACATCAACACCTGTGGGTAATAACAAACAGGTAGGTTTGCTTGCCTAGTCACTACCCGTGATCTCTGAAAGATTAAGGAGAATGGGAAACCATGGCCTTTGGGAAAAACAATATTGTCAAAACTTTAAAAGACAAAAAAAAAAAAAAAAAAAAGGAAGGCAGAGTCTAAAAACTACGGGTCAATGGATCTAGACCTTGATTTCTGGAAAAATTCTATATGATAATATTAAAGGAATAGTTAATGAACATATGGGAAAAGATTACAAAAAGCCTTCATGGCTTAATAAAGAAAGAACAGGTCTATAAGGAAGAGCTTTTATTTAGTCTGGGGAAAAGTTATGACTTGGGTGAATAGTAACAGTGATGCAATGCAGAAAAGAACATTAATGCAAGACCTACGATATGTAAAAGAAAGCAGAATAAAGTTCAGAAGAGTACCTAGACAAGCAGAGAAATGTTAGTATTAACACATTAAATTTTGTATATATTTTCAAAATAGATTATAAGAGATTCATAGTTTTACATGTTTTCTGGCTTTCCTTGAATATGAAAATATTTGTTTGTCGATTATTTATGAGCTCATAATAAAAAAGTCTAAAAGAAAATAACTGATTTCCTTTTCTAATAGCATTGTTACATAATCAATCAGTGGAATGCTTTGGATTAGGGGTTCTCAGCCTTTTTGGTGTCATGGGGTCTTTTGAGAATATGAAAAAGTCAACAGACCTATTCTCACAGTAATGTTTTTAAATGCACAAAACCAAAATGCATTACAAAAGAAATTATGCTTCAATAGTTAGGATAATTTTTTTAAGTCCATGGACCTTAGACTAAGAACCCCTACTTTAGATACAGTTTACTTAGGTTTTAATAAACTTTAGCAAAGCATTTGACAATCTCTTATTCATTTTACTTTCATAGAAAAAATGGAGATATAAAAAGATAATAAAATGAAATAAAGAATAATTTAATACTTCTCTGTCATCAAACTGAAAGGGGGATGGAAGTCTCTCTCTGATTCATTATCAATGTCAACCTCGAATGAGGTTTCCAATGAAATGCTCTAGAGATCTACAACTAGAAGTGGCTATCATGGAATGTGCTGACAATCCATGATGCAGTGATATATATCTGTTGACACCAATTCAAAAACACCATGTCAATTTCCCTCCTGATGCCACCTTGGATACTTCCTCGAAATACCATCTGGTCTTTACAAATTCCATTTTTAAACCATATTTTATTTTACATGTCATTTGTACTTAGTAATAATTTTATGTTTTAGAAAATCATCCTGAAAAGTGTGTGGCTTTTATTAAATATGTTCTGTGGTGTGACATTTCAAACTTCACATCTTTCAAATATATTTTTGTAGCACTGAGGTATATAGGTTGGCAACTAGAAGCTAGATGAAGTCAAGAAATTGAGTATCTGATGCTAAAACTACCTTCCTGAACTCAAATTGCAATAAAATGATAAAAAATTTTACACAAATAATGCAACCTGTGGATATAAAACCCATGTGTAACACTTACTATGAATAATTTCTCACTATCAAACTCATCATTGTGTTTTTATATAAAATGATTTCCTTACTTCTATGCATTTCAAAAATATTAACGTAAAATACTTACCAGGTTACATGGAAAGCTTGTCGACATCCATGCTTATTACATGTCATGCAAGCACCAGTAGCAGCTTTGCTCTCTCTTCCTTGTTCATCACAAATGTAGCAAGTCTTTTTAAAGAAAAAAGAAAATGACAATGCAAAATTGAAGCAAAATATTTCAAGAAGAGTCTGGCCCATGCTTGGTAAATTTTACTCAAACAGATTCATTTCTTTTTTTTTTTTTGCGGGGTAATGGGGGTTAAGTGACTTGCCCAGACTCATACAGCTAGTAAGTGTCAAGTGTCTGAGGCCGCATTTGAACTCAGGTCCTCCTGACTCCAGGGCCGGTGCTTTATCGACTGAGCCACCTAGCTGCCCCAGATTCATTTAATTTTAATAAAATATTACTTCTTAAATAAAAATGAAATTAGCCAATAGTAATACTGTAAAACCATGACAACTACAAAAGCAGCTGTGCTGATTTGTGAGGTAGACAATAACTGCTTTATCTATTCTAATTTATACCATGGTATAAAACAACTCATCAGTATTCTCTACTCCAGTTCTGAAAGAAACTTACTAGATTACTTACTTTTGACTATCTGTATTTCAAGAAATGACACACACAAAGCAAGAATCATTTTCTCTGGGATTTAGAAAAGCATATATATGACTGTAGCAATAAGGCGAGCATTAAGTGTTGACATGGAATCGCCTTCTGTTTAGTTCTGTTCCTCCATTCCACACGGTAGAATGTCTATTGTTCTTCAAAACACAGCTCATATGCTATCTTCTATAAGAGGCCTTTTCTGGTCCCCTATCTTACCCCTAGTATTTGCTCCCTCTCAAAATTATTTTGCATTGCTCTACTCATTTATATAACATGGTAAGATTTTGAGATGGAAGGAACCTAAATGGTGAACTAGTCCAAACTTCTTATAAGGAAACTAAGAATCCTGGAAGTGACCAATGAAAACACAGGCAATTAGTTTCAGGCAGGATTTGAACTGAAATCCTCAACACCAAAGCTAGTATTCTTTCTTCTACACTACACTGTCTCCTTGTTGTAGTCCTCCCATAAAATATAAAAATGCCTCAAGAACAGAGACAGTTTTGTTTTTGTATCTCTAGGACTTAGCAGTGCTCTACACATATTAGGAGCTTAAAAAACATTTGCTAAATTGATTTTACAATTACAGATATACTTAATAGTATCATTTCTATTAAAAACTGATTAGAAAGGTAAACCTTTATTAATACATCATTTTGTAAGGAAATAGGGTTCCATTTATATGATTTCAAGTTTTATTACTTTCTAAAGAAAGTATCCCTAACTTTAGAGCTTGGTCTATATAAGGTTCTCAATATTTTACTTTAGAAAAATGGCCTAAGTGTGCTAAGTGATTAGAAGCCAACCAAGAATTAAAAATTAATTTCAAAGAATGTATATCCTAGCAAGCAAGGGTAGGCATTTTATGGACTACAGAAATTATTAATATATAAGGGAAAAGAAAATTTGCCTTAAGGGTCAAATGAAGATGACAAATGTGTGACTGATCTTTTCCAAGAGATTAAGCAAGAGGTATTGGTTATTAGTAATATCACTTATATGTGTATAATGTTTACAAAGGGCTTTCACATACCATATTTCATTTCATTCAGAAAATAACCCTGTGAATAAGGCAGAACAGGTATAGTAAGTCTCATTTTAGAGATAAGAAAAATTAAGTTCAGAAAGGCTAATGATTTTACCCATGGTTTCACTTCTAGTAAAGGGCAAAAACTAACAGTCCTGTATGGTTTTTTTAAAAGTCCACTGTTTTTCCTACCATAGCAGCACTCTCTTTAAAAAGAACAAAACAAAAAACCACCCTTAACTTCAGCCAAGGTGAGTTTTCTTCAGGGAAGACAACTATTTGGACTAAAAGGAAGAAAGGAATGCCCTTTAGGAGAAATCCTACAGTCAATCACACCATATTGCATCAATCATATAAACTAATGCATAATTTAAAACTGGAGAAAAGAAAAGGGTGGAAGAAAAAGAGGCAGTAGATAAGAGATATGTAAAATGCCAAGCACACAGGTAAAGAAAAGAAATATTGGGAATCCTTCCCTTTTCCTTCAAAAATGTACTGAACAACTATACAATCAAAAATGTATTAAATGTATTTTTAAGGCATTAAAGTATATTTCCATTGAAGGCGGGGAAAAAACAAAACAGCAGGCATACTTTTGAAAGAAGGTAGGAAAAGAACATGGACAGAAACCACATAAGAAAACTTGAGAAGAGAAGCAGAAGGAAAATCAGAGGGGGTAAAAGGATTCGTCAGTAAATATAATATCAAGATTGTTTCAAACTGCCAGCCATTCAAACTACATTATTTGGCACCAAAAATGGCTCTAGCTCACTTCTATCAGCAGTTATAATGAAACTTTCACTCAGATACCTAATACCAATCACATTTCTTTCCTTTTCAAAAAAATTTCCTTGTCTTCTTCCTAAAGACATAGAACTTTCTTTCTTTCCAAGAATTACCTCGGGCAAAAGAGAGAAACAAAGCAATTACAAAGGTTTCACTACTTCTCAAGCTTTGAGTAGCAAATTAGGCACCATGTCAGAGTAACAGTGATCATTACACTGCTCTCTAAGCTTTATAAAATGTCATACAATATTATCTTTTTGTCCTTACAACAACCATAATAGATACTATTATTCCCATTTTCAGATGAGGAAACTGAGGCCGACATATGTTAGATAACTTATACAGGGTCATACAGTTTTAAGTGTTTGACTCTGGACTTGAATTCTAGGTCCAGCACTCTATCTATTCACAAGGTTTTCTATTTTCTTTCAAAAGGGTCAAGACAGGAAGTTAATGGGGGGGGGGGGGGGGAAGAGGGTAGAAGATAAGGCATTAAGCTACTTTAAAGCCGTAACAGGACCTTAAGCACCCAGGTACAAACCAAGGATTCTCTCAGAATGACTTTGATCAATAGGTTTATTCCTTGGAAAAGGCTGCCAAAGGCAGTCCAGTCTCCTGTCCTGGAGTCACCAGTCCTAAAGATTATCAATATGTATATTTCTCTACAGGTTAAGGACACATACCCGATCTAAAACTACATTACAGCAATGGCATCGTAACAGGGTTTTACAAAAGCTTTGTATTTGATATAGATATTTGATGATTATTTCCTGTCCTTAAAACAAATTAAACAGCCCGACATATGCAGAGGATAATTTTTCGTTTACTCATCCATCATCTCTCCAGGCCTCTTTGAGAAGTCCACTCTTCAATCTGTCTGCTAGCGATGTTTGTTTATTCCATTTATAACATATTTATATAGTGGCTTTAAAGCTACAAAACTAAGTACTGATCCTTATAAGCTAAATAATGTAAGTACGATTATACCCATTCAGTACATGAGGAAACAGAAGACTTAAGTAACTTGCCAAAATCAAACAGTTATTAAGTGGTGGACCAGACTTCAACCTAGATTTTTTTTTAAACAACCACAGCAATACACGCGGATACAATTATTCTTCAAATCATTAAAGTACTCAATTTTCTATAATCCCTAAGTGAATCTAATGTGAAAAAAGTTTTTCTGGCAACAGATAATGGACAACTTTTTTTGCATCATGAATCCCTTTGGAAATAGAGTGAAGTCTATCAGTCCCTCCTCAGAATACTGCTTTAATAAAATGAAATAGGATTACAAAAGAAGCCAGTTATACTGACATGCAGTTATCAAAATATTAAAAATAAATTTAAAGGCCCCAGGTTATGAGCAGTTGAGATGGAAGATTTGTGAATTTCATCCTAACTCTCAAATTCTAGTCCTATTATTCCATTCCTTTTTGTTAACTTGTTTATTATCATCAACCATACAAATACTCTAACCATAATGCTATCAAACATTTTGCTGGGGGAAAAACAGAACGTTCTGATAACTACCCTACTGAAGTTGCTGCATTCTGAAGTGAAGTCTGCTGTGTAACTAAGATGATTCAGAATCCTAGAAAAGTCAAAAGAATTGGGTGCAAGAGTGATGTAAATGAAGAGGTGAGCAAACTGAAAAGCTACAATGATTACTGGCAAAAATAAAACTGGAAATGCCAAATGCCCCATGATTAATAGTAAACAAACAAGCTGCTATATGAGCATAATGGAATATTGTACCATTAAAAACTCTGAATATGTAAAATAAAAGGGAATATGTTAAGATTATATGAAACAATACAAAATGAAGAAAAGGTATCAAATCAATATAGAAACTGATTCCAATTATCAAAAAAAAGCAATAATAGCAACAAATTCTGTACAAAAAATACCCAGAAATGAAAGAAATCAAAGCAAACATGGAAAGACTAGGTATTTGTTATTTTACAAAAAGCTAATAAATAACTTTTTAAAAAGCAAATTTGAAGTAATGTAAGTTTAGAATTTTTGGTAAAACCATCTTTTTATTTTGCTTATAAATCTGAATATTTGTTTTTCCTGCTGGTTACTGAACTCAGAATCAAGTAAATAAAGCTAAGTTGAGTAAAATATTAATTACTTTAGTTGGAATGTTATAAAAATCAAGATCCTAATGAATCTGAGAGGGGTTTTAGGTTATTTTAGGTGATGGAAAAACTTTTCTATGTTAATCAGAGGAAGCATGGTACAGAGGAAAATTAATACTGGATTTGGAGTCAAAAGACATGTTAAAATCCTGGCTCTTGCTGCTCATTACCTTTCTGACTACAGGCAATATATTCATCTCTTTGGGCTTCAGTTTGTTTAACTATAAAATGAAGGAAATGTAATGAATGAACTAGTACTTGTTATGGTAAAAATCTGCTCTGTGCTGATGATGCCCATCTTAGCTGATGCAGCATACAATGACAGTCAGTACTCACACAGGCAGAGATCAAAGCTCAAATACACAATAGGGAAAAACCAATGTTAGGTTTGTAAGATTTGGAAGACTCAATCCAATCAATCAAATAGCCTACTGATAAGCAATAACTATATATCTCCTATAAGTCATTAATTTATACTAGGTGCTAGGGATAGAAAGACAAAAGATTTTTTTAAATGTATATACAAAATAAACAAAAGACAGCAAAATACAAGATGGGGAGAGCCCAAGAAGTTGGAGAGGTCCGGAAAAGTCTTCCTATAGAAGGTGGTACTTGGACTGTCCTCAAGGAAGTATGGACTTCTATGAGACAGAAAAGAAGTATATTCCAGGAATAAGGAAAAGGCACACAAACAGGAGATAGAACTTCATGTGAAAGCAGCAGACACTTCTTTCAGTGTAGCTATGTCAAGTGCAGTGTAAGAAAGGAACTAAAGAAAGATGTTTACTGACAGGCAGCAAAAACTCAGAGGGGGTGCAGAAAAACAGATGCCATCACTACTGGAATCAAAACAAGCAATAAATGTATTTAGGTTCACAGGTTTGGGAAACATGTAATTCCTGGTGCAGAGAAGGCTGGGTATAGAGCAGACTTATTTATATATCCAGAAACAAAGCACCAGGTATTAGGCCTAGGTTCCAGTTACTGGGAAGAATATGTGGACTCAGTAGTGAGTCAACCAATTAGGTAGCAACAGTAACAAAACAGGCTTGAGGAACAA
Organism: Dromiciops gliroides; assembly: GCF_019393635.1. Classification (NCBI taxonomy): domain Eukaryota; kingdom Metazoa; phylum Chordata; class Mammalia; order Microbiotheria; family Microbiotheriidae; genus Dromiciops; species Dromiciops gliroides. The sequence continues at coordinate 59,650,548 of NC_057865.1, read as the reverse complement.
GACATGGGGATGTGGTTCTGGAAAGAGTGTAAAGAACATATTTTGAAAAAGATACATATTACATGATATTTTACACTAAGCCTTGCATACCTTGCAAATTGCTGCCTCACGTACCTTGGGGTCAAAAATGGATGACTCAACAATATGGGGTCAGTCTTGTTCAAACATCATAGCCTGGCTACCACATTACATTTCATCCTAGAGGCAAGAGAAAGCCACTAGAGTATGCTGAATAGAGTAACACGATCATATTTGCACTTAAAGAAAATCAATTTGGCAGTTGTGTGATGCATAGATGGATTGAAGTGGGGAGAGACTTGAGACTGGGAGACCAATTAGAAAGCCATTGCAATAGCTGAAGTGACAGATTAAGAACTGATGAGGACCTGAACTAAAATGGCTGAGAATTGAGAGAAGGTACAGACGGAAGATTTGGCAAATGACTGCAATGTGCCGAGTAAAGGCTAAAGCTGAGGTTACAATCCTGGGAGAATAAAATAATTATGGGTGACCTCAGTAAAAGTAGTGAAAGGGTGGCAGCTAAATGGTTCAGTGGATAGAGCACCAGCCCTGGATTCAGGAGGACCTGGGTTCAAATCCGACCTCAGACACTTGACATTTACTAGCTGTGTGACCCTGGACAAGTCACTTAACCCCAATTGCCCTGCCCCTCCATTTTTTTTTAAATAGTGAAAGAGCATAGGTTGGTGGTAAAGGATGAGTTCTTGATCAACAGAATGACCAGCCATAATTGCAAAGGACTAAGGATAAAATATACTATCTCCAGATAGAGAAATGATAGACTTAAAGTCCAAACTGAAGCATATTTTCTTTTCTTTTTTTGGATATGGCTAAAGCAGCAATGTATTTTGCATGATGATACATACTTGTAATAGACTTTGTTTTTCTTGCCTTCTCAATCAGTAGGGGAGGGGGAGAAAGGAAGGAGAGAATTTGAAAATAAAAATAAAAGAAAATTAATTTAAAAGATAACATTTAGATGTGTTGAGTTTCAGATGTTTCCAGGACATTCAGTTTGAAATGTACAATCAATAACTGGTGATGTGGAACAGGAACTCAGGAGACAGGCTAGGAATAGATATATTGATTTGAGCTGATACAGATACATAGACCAAAGGCAGAACTAATAATTAAACTCAGGGGAGTTAATAAAGGTCATCAAGAGTTTATAGAAAGAAGAGGACCTAGGACTGAGTCTGGGGATATGCCAGCAATTAGGTAGTGTGATATGGATGAGCCAATAAAGGATCCTGAGAAAAAGTTGCCAGAACAGTAAAAAGAGAAATAGAAAACCCAGAAAGGAGAATGGCTCCATAAGGAAAATGTGGCCAAAAGAGGCAAATGCATCAGATACATCGAGAAGGATGAAGTTTGAAAACAAAACCAAACCCACCAGATCTGGAAATTAAGAGATCACTGGTAACTTTGCAGATGACAACTTTTTCCAGGATTTTGGATAAGGATTGAGAGACCAATACAGCACAATACCATGAGCTTGAGGAGACTGTAAGATCTAGTGATAGTTTTAAGGATGTGGGAAAATGGGCAGGACTGAAGGCAGCATGGATGAAACCAGGAAATAGGGAAAGATGGGAGATTAGAGTAAAAGAAGATAATTGAGGGGGGGCCATCTTCTGGAGAAGACAAAAAGAGGATCAAAGAGTGGTTTGCCTTTGTCAAGAAAGGCCATACTACATTTTGTTTTTAGGTGAGGCAACTGGGGTTAAGTGACTTGCCCAGGGTCACACGGCTAGTAAGTGTTAGGTGTCTGAGGCTGGATTTGAACTCAAGTCCTCCTGACTCCAGGGCTGGTGCTCTATCCACCTAGCTGCCCCCCATACTACATTATTAGAAAGTAAAGGAGGAATCAATGAAGAATGATGTCAAAGTGCCATGAAACACAAAATAAGGGAGAAGAGGAAGTTACAGAGAATGTCCTCGATTTTCTGAATAAGTTATCAGATAAAATCCTCAATGGGGAATAGGAATTGGATGTTGGGAGGCCTGAGGAAAGAAGAAAAGGTTTAGAAAAACTTCCACAGGAACTCAGATAGGCAATAAATTAGATAGGAGTAATATTGGAGTGATGGACCAGTTAAAAATGGATTAACATGAATTGATACTACATTCAATCAACACAGTTGTTCAACTTCCTACAGATAGATTCAGGAAAGGAGGTGGATAAGTAGAGATTATCCAGGACTGAGTCTGAGGAAGAATAAGCAGCAACAGGACAAAAGAGTGAGGGATTCACGAGTTAATAATGCTGTGGCGTTTAAATTAATGAGGAGTTAAAAGCAATCCCTGTCTTCAAGTGGTTTACATCTTACTGCTCCAGCAAAAACAGATGTTGGGCAGCTAGGTGTTGTAGTGGATAGAGCACCAGCCCTGAATTCAGGAGGACCTGAGTTCAAATCCAACCTCAGACACTTAACAGTTACTAGCTGTGTGACCCTGGGCAAGTCACTTAACCCAAATGCCTCAGCAAAAACAAACAAACAAAACAAAAACAACCAGATGTTACAGGAAGTCTATTCATAGGCATTTTATAAAATCTTATAAACCACTAATTCCCAGCAACTCTGTAGAATATTTCTTGTCCTGATATAGACAGACAGACAGACAGACAGACAGACAGACAGACAGACAGACACACACACACACACACACACACACACACACACACGCACGCACACACACGCACTCACATTCTTACTTTAGGGATTTTAGGCCAGATGGAAATATTGCTCCCCTTAGAAAAGATCTAGTTCTTTACCTAGGTGTCCACTGGAAAAATCAACCTTTTCAGCCAAGGAACTAGGACATTTTATTCCAGAAAACACTTTACAGTTTTAAAATCAAAAGTAATAAAATTACTTCAAAAAAAATTATAAACTGAATTCACATAATGATAAATACTGTACCTTATTATAACGATCATGTGGAACAGACTGCAGTACAATAGGTTCCATTGTAGAAACGTTGGCAAACTGAACCTCAGGAATATACAGGGCACAAACAACATGAGCCCAACCTTAAAACAAAGAAAAAGAAAATACTTTAACCTCGGTAGCTCATGAAAATGTTTATGTCACAAATAAAACCACTGTCTTCTTAATTTTTAACTTTTGTTTTTCATCATCTTCATTAATGACTGTTTCTCTCCCATCTAACATACCTAGAAAACCGCCCCGTTTAATAAAAATGCTTTGCTTGATTTGGGAGGGGGTAATAGTTAAGCAAACTAACCAACATCTCAACTGACTCTGAAAAGCATGGGCAATATTCAACAACTGTAGTCCCAATTCCTGCAAAGAAAGGAAGGTGCATTTTCTCATATCTTTCTCAGGGCCAACCATAATCATAACCAGTGTTTAGTTTCAGGAGGTTTTATTCTTTCAATGTACATTGTTGCTTACCTCGAGCACACTGTTTGCCTGGTTCTACCTACTTCTGTCTATATCAGTAGATATAGTCTTTTAACACTTCTCTGAACTCTTCATATTCATAATTTCTTATGATTTTGTAATATTCCGTTGTAATCCTATAACAAAATTTGTTTATTCTTCAACCAACAGTAAACTACTTGGTATCCACTTCTTTGCAATGAATATTTCATTAAATACCGGACATTTCTATTTTTCTTTTTCCTGTCTAGGAAAACTTTGTTCACTTTCTTAATCTGACTATAAATTTTTTCCTAAATGGTTGGACCAGTTCACAGCTCCCCAAGAAATTTAATAATATGCCTATCTTTCCAAAACAAATCCAATATTGACAATTTCTGTCTTAGGTCATCATCTTTGCCAATTTCCTGCTTTTGAAGTCTTTTATGGAATTATTATGTGACTCAGAGTAAGCTTTCACATGGCCAATATTTAGCAATTCTTTTTAGAAACATTTGTTCATAGCCTCTGACCACTTCTTTCAGACACAGCTCTTAGTCTTGTACATTTGTGTTAGTTACCTTTATGTCATCAGAGATATCTGATGAAAAGATTTCACCCAATTGAAAACTTCTCTTAAATTTGCAATGATATTGTTAGTACAAAAGCCTCTTAATTTCATGTAATCAAAATTGATTTTATTTTCTGTGATAAACCATTAATTACCAAATCCCAATACTAAAAACAATAAACATTTTTAAAATGACTACCTGTGACTACTTCCAATAATGATGATGTTGATAAGAGTTAGCAGTTATGTTCTACCTTAAGATTTCCAAAGTGCAGGAGGCAGCTAGGTGGCACAGTGGATAGAGCAGCAGCCCTGGATTGAGGAGGACCTGAGTTCAAATCCGGTCTGAGACACTTGACACTTACTAGCTGTGTGACCCTGGGCAAGTCACTTAACCCCAATTGCGCACGCGCGCGCGCGCGCGCGCACACACACACACACACACACACAGATTTCCAAAGTGTGTGCTCATTTAGGCAGCACAAAGATTAGCATGGCCTTTGTGCAAGGATGACACACAAATTCGTCAAGCCTTCCTTATTTTTTTTCTTTCACAACCTAACTAATGTGAAGATGTTTTCCATAACTGCACATGCATGACTTATATTGAATTGCTTAATTTCATAGGGAGGGTTGAGGAAAATTTAGAACACAAAGTTTTAAAAAATCAATGTGGAGGCAGAGCCAAGATGGCGGAGGAGAGGCTGTGACTCCCACAAGCTCCAGATAAACCCATCCATTCACGCCCAAATAATGCGGTAAAAATCAAAACCCAGAACAGCCTAATGCACAGAAGAACAGAGTGAGACTGTTTCTCCACAAAAGAGGGCAATTCTGATCACCTACTGATCAGGCTGAACAGCTCAGCGTGCGGTATGGACCCAGCCAGGGACACTGCTTCCAGCGCATGTCAGAGTCTTCAGCACCAGCAGCTTCTGAGGCTCCAATTACGGACTGGTGAGGGGGTTCGGCGGTAGGCTGGGGTGAAGCGGAGGCAGTATCTACTGGAGTTGGGGCAAAGCGCCCTGGGTCTGAACCAGTGGGCTGAATCAAGTGGTGGTGGCCCAGTGGGGGAGGGGTAAAAGCACGCCACGCTTCTGACCATAGAGAATAAGAGTTCAATCAGACTTCTGTTTCTCGGTCAAAGAAAAAGCGGCTGTGATTTCGCACAAGCCAGGCAGGCTGAGAAGAAGCCCAATCACCCCCTGGGCCACGCTGTAGTACGAACAGTGTGTCCTGGAAGCAGCACTATACTTTAAGGAGTAAAAAGCCAAGAAATAGTAAGCCAGGATGAGTAGGCAGAGAAAGCAGAAGACCACCGAAAACTTCTTTGGGGGAAAGGTAGACCACAATACATCCTCAGAAGAAGAAGATAATAATAGAGTCAAAGCTCCAACATCCAAAGCTTCCAAGAAAAATATGAACTGGTCTCAGGCCATGGAAGCTCTCAAAAGGGACTTTGAAGAGAAAGTAAGAGAGATAGAACGAAGATGTAGAGAAAGAGAGGAAGGAATGGAAAGAGAAATGAGAGCAATGCAGGAGAGTCATGAGAAAAAAGTCAACAGTTTGAAAAGCCAAATGGAAAAGGAGATTAAAAAACTGTCTGCTGAAAATAATTGCCTAAGAATTAGGATTGAACAAATGGAAGCTAGTGACCTTATGAGAAACCAAGACACAGTAAAGCAAATCCAACTGAATGAAAAAATAGAGGGCAATGTGAAATATCTCCTTGGAAAAACAGCTGACCTAGAAAATAAATCTAGGAGAGATAATTTGAAAATCATTGGACTACCTGAAAACCATGACCAAAACAAGAGCTTAGACACCATCCTCCAAGAGATTGTGAGGGAAAATTGCTCGGATATTCTAGAAGCAGAAGCTAAAATAGAAATTGAAAGAATCCACCGATCACCTCCTGAAAGAGATCCCAAAAGGAAAACCTCCAGAAATATTATAGCCAAATTCCAGAGCTCCCAGGTCAAGGAGAAAATATTGGAAGCAGCTACAAAAAAGGAATGTAAATACTGTGGAGCTCCAATAAGGATAAAGCAAGATCTAGCAGCTTCTACATTAAAGGACTGGAGGGCATGGAATATGATATTCCAGAGGGCAAAGGAACTGGGACTACAGCCAAAAATCACAGCAAAACTAAGCATCATCTTTCAGAGGCAAACATGGAATTTCAAGGAGAAAGAAGACTTTCAGGCATTTGTTATGAAAAGACCTGAACTGAATAGAAAATTTGACTTTCAAATACAAGACCCTGGAGAAGCATAAAAAGATAAACAGGAAAAAGACTTCATGAGGGATATTAAAAGATCAAACTATATTCCTACATGGGGAGATAATACTTCAAACTCATAAGAACTATCTCAGTAAGGATTTAACAGAAGACACAGGTCTGAACTGAATACGAAGGGATGTTATGTTTTGTTCTTTGTGGGGTGTCTTATGTCTGGGGCCAGATTTGGGCTTGGGGCCTCCTGGGTCCAGGGCTGGTGGATTGTCCACTGTGCCACCTAATTAACCCATAATGACATCCTTAAAATAGGATTGAGGTGTAGGAGAAATAGACTGGGGGAGGGGGAAGGGGAGAGATGGTCTGGGGAGAGGTTGTTCCCATGAAGGAAACAAGAAAAAAGCTTATGGAGGGGAGGGGAAGAGGGGGAAGGAACTGGGGAGTGAGTGAATCTTGTTTTTGTTTTTTGTTTTTTTGTTTGTTTTTTTTTTTTGCTGGGCAGTGAGGGTTAAGTGACTTGCCCAGGGTCACACAGCTAGTAAGTGTCAAGTGTCTGAGGCCGGATTTGAACTCAGGTACTCCTGAATCCAGGGCCGGTGCTTTACCACTGCGCTATCTAGCTGCCCCCGTGAGTGAATCTTAATATCATCAGAATTGACTCAAAGAAGGACTAACATACATACTCAAGTGGGTATAGTAATATATTTTTGCCCTGAGGGAGGAGGAGGAGATAACAGGTGGGGGGAGAGAGTAGTAAAAAGCGAAATACTTTCAAGGAAGGTAAAGATGTTCTGCATAACAGCACAAGTATGACATATTGAATTGCTTGATTTCATAGGGAAGGTTGAGGAAGGAGGGAGGAAGAAAATTTAGAACACAAAATTAGCTCAAAGACCTTAAATTCATCAGAGTTGGCTCATGGAGGGAATAACATTCACACCCAGTTGGGAGGAGTAATCTATTTAACCCTACAGGAAAGTATGAGGGGAAGAGGATAAGGAAGGAAGGGTGAAAAAAAAGGGAGTGCAGAGTAGGGGAGGGGACAGTCAGAAGTTAAACACTTTTGAGGAGGAATAGTTTAAAAGAAGATAGAAAATAGAGTAAATATCATGGGAAGGGAATAGGATGGAGGGAAATAGTTATGATGAGTGATTATAATGGCAAAACATATGGTACCTACTTTGCTGGGCTAATATGAAGAAAATTCTTTGTCAAGTTTAAGGTACTTTATTTAGGTTATGATGAACAGGATACTATCAGAAAAACCTGGAAAGACCTACATGAACTGAAGCAGAGTGAAATGCACTGTATACAAAATAACAGCAATAGTGTAAGATGATCTGCTGGGAAGCATGTGGTTATTTTCAGCAAGGCAATGGTCCAATATAACCCTGAAGGACTTATGAAAATGGCAACCCATCTACAGAGAAAGAAGTGATAGTATCTGAAAATAGATGGAAACACATTTTTTTTCTTTCTTTTTTTTTTGGTCTTCTTTGGTGAGGCAATTGGGGTTGGGTGGCGTGCCCAGGGTCACGCAGCTGGTGGGTGTTGGGTGTCTGGGGCCAGATTTGGGCTCGGGTGCTCCTGGTTCCAGGGCCGGTGCTCTGTCCACTGCGCCACCTAGCTGCCCCTGGAAACACATTTTTTAAAAAATTTTTTTTCTCTCTTTGACAATTCCTCAGTATGAAGTTTTGGGAGTTTTTTGACTGTTTTCTCTCACAACCTAGCTAATGTGGGAATGTTTTCCATGACTACTCATGTATAACTTATTTTGAAATGCTTGAGTTCTAGTGGGTGGGGGGTGGGAATGGAGGAGGAAGAGAAGTTGGAACACAATTTTTTTAAAAAATTGATGTTAAAATTTGTTTTTACATATATTTTGGAAAATAAAATTCTATTCAATAAAAAAAAAATCAATGTGAAAAAAAATTTTTCCCCATGTAATTTGGGGGAAATTCTAACTAAAATTAAAAAAAAAGAGATTTCCAAAGTGCTTTATAAATATAACAATAACAACTAATAAGACATTGCTTTAAGATCAACAAAGCACTTTGCAAATAACTGGGAGAAAGATGGTATTATATTATCTGCCATTTACAGATAAAGAAATAGAAGCAGAAAAAATTAAGTGACTTTTTCAGGGTCACATAGCTAATAATTATTTAAGGCTGAATTTGAACTCAGGCCCTCCTGACTCCAAGCCTAGTGCTCTGTTTACTGCACCATTTCAATGACTTTATCACTTGATAAAGAATGAAAAACTGGTAATGAAATTTCCAGGCCTATTCTATTAGATTGAAAATGGATTTGTAAAATCTTACAATTCTTAGCCTATCATAGTTTTTTGCACATAAGATGTACCTTTGCAGGTTGTGAGGAGGTACAAGGGAACAGTGAAGTACTAAAGATATGACACTTCTATGCCACCCTCCAGCAATGATTCTACATTGTCTGATTACTCTACCACTAACCTTGCTGTATACAGTAACACAATAGTAGTGATACAGGTAATTAGGCACATAATAATAAATGTGTTCAGTGATGAGAATAATATAATATCTTCTCAAATAATGGGGAGTACAAAAAGTTAAATGAAATAAAAGAAATGGTTATTCCAAAGTGCCAAATTCCCAAATGAATCCTTAAGCTTAAATTAGGCCTAATTTGGTCCACATCTCTTCCTATTAAGGAGTAAATTACCATCAGCAATGGCCACAGGCAATCTAACATGAGGTAGTAATACTCAGTCTCAGCAAGTGACAACAACTACTGCAATGTTAACAAGAATTCAAGTCATATTTTCCCTCATTGCCCATCCTCACCCATAGAGACTACTTTCAAAGTTGATACACATATTAGTCTTTATTAACATTAAACTTCCACAGATCCAACCATTCAGGAGAGCAATATGGAACTGTGCACAAAAGGCCAGAATACCTTTTTATCCAGCAATACCACTGCTAGGTTTATATCCCAAAGACATCCCCAGGGGGCAGCTAGATGGCGCAGTGAATAGAGCACCAGCCCTGTATTCAGGAGGACCTGAGTTCAAATCCGGCCTCAGACACTTAACACTTACTAGCTGTGTGACCCTGGGCAAGTCACTTAACCCCAACTGCCTCACTTTAAAAAAAAAAAAAGGCATTTGGTAGGACTCCTTTTCCTAAATGGTTAATATTACAACTAATTGTTCTTTAAATATTTGACAGAATTTTCTTATGAATCTATCTGGTCCAAGGGATTTTTTCTTAGGGAGCTCATTCAATTTCTTTTTCTAAGATAGGGTTATTCAAATGTTCTGTTTTTTCTTCTGTTAATCTGAGCAATTTATATTTTGTAAATATTCAAGCATTTCACTTAGATTATCAAATTTATTGGCATATAATTGGAGAAAGTGCCAAATAATTGTTTTAATTTTCTTTTCATTGGTGGTGAACTCACCCTTTCAATTTTTTATACTGGTAATTTGGTTTTCTTTCTTTTTTTAAACCAAATTAACCAATCTATTTTGTTAGGTTTTTTCCCCCCATAAAAGCAGCTCCTGCTTTTATTAGTTTGATGGTTTTCTTTCAATTTTATTAATCTCTCCTTTGATTTTCAGGATTTCTAATCTGATGTTTAGTTGGATACCTTTAATAAGTTCTTTTCCTAGTGTTTGTTATTTTTGGTTGCATGTTCTTTATTTTATTAATGTAAGCATTCAGAAATATAGATTTCTGCCAAGTAATGCTCTGGAAGATCCTGTAAATTTTGGTATGTTATCTCATTGTTATCATTCTCTTTATGAAATTGACTGCTTTCATGATTTGTTCTTTGATCTATTCATTCTTTACAATTAGATTATTTACTTTCCAATTCATTTTTCTTCTTTTCTTTTCTTTTTTTTGTGTGGGGCAATGAGGGTTGTGACTTACCCAGAATCACACAGCTATTAAGTGTCAAGTGTCTGAAGTCACATTTGAACTCAGGTCCTCCTGAATCCAGGGTTGGTGCTTTATCCACTGAGCCACCTAGCTGCCCTCTCCAATTAATTTTTTTCGGGGGGTGAGGCAATTGGAGTTAAGTAACTTGCCCAGGGTCACACAGCTAGTAAGTGTCAAGTGTCTGAGGTCGCATTTGAACTCAGGTCCTCCTGAATCCAGGGCTGGTGCTCTATCCACTGCTCCACCTAGCTGCCCGTCCAATTAATTTATCTGTTTCCAAGGCCCTTTTTGAATATAATTTTATTGCAGTATGGTCTGAAAGGGGTGCATTTAATTTTCTTACATTTCGTTGTGAGGTTTTTATGCCCTACTACATGTTCAATTTTTGTGAAGGTGCCATGTACAGTTGAGAAAAAGGTATACTCTTTTGGTTCCCACCATTCAGTTACAAAGAACTATCCTGACTAATTTTTTTTTTTGGGGGGGGGGGGGGGGTTAAGGCAACTGGGATTAAGTGACTTGCCCAGGTTCACACAGCTAGTAAAAGTCAAGTGTCTGAGGCTGGATTTGAACTCAGGTGCTCCTGACTCCAAAGCTGGTGCTCTATCTACAGCACCACCTAGCTGCCCCCGACTAACTTTGGTAAAATTCTATTTGCCTCCTTAACTTTTTTTCTTGTTTATTTTATAGTTACATTTACCTAAGTTTTGAAAATAGAAAGTTGAGGTCCCCAAATAGTATGTCTATTTCTTCCTGTAACTTATTTAACTTTTCTTTTAAGAATTAGGATGCGTGGATAGAGCACTGGCCCTGGAGTCAGGAGTACCTGGGTTCAAATCCAGCCTCAGACAGTTAACACTGTGTGACCCTGGGCAAGTCACTTAACCCCAATTGCCTCACTAAAAAAAAGAAAAAAAAAGAATTAGGATGCTCTATCATGTGGTGCATATAAGTTTAGTATTGATGTTACTTCACTGTCAGAGGTACCTTTTAGCATAATGGGATTTCCCTGCTTTTCTCTTTAATGGATCTGTTTTAGCCTTTTCTGATTATGATTGCTACCCCAGCTTTTTTTTTTTTACTTCAGCTGAAGCATAGTCGTAGAGGCTGCTCCTGCACCTTATTTTAACTATGTGTCTGTTTCAAGTGTTTCTTGTAAACAACATATTGTCACATTCTAGTTTTTAATCCATTCTGCTATCTACTTCCGTTTTATGGGTGAGTTCATCCAATTCACATTCATAGTTATGATTAGTGTGTACTAGGTGGCACAGTGGATAGAGCACATAGCTTGGAATCAAGAAGACTCGTCTTTATGAGTTCAAATCTAGCCTCAGATACTTTCTAGCTGTGTGATCCTAGGAAAGTCACCTAACCCTGTTTGCCTCAATTCCTCTTCTGGAAAATGAGCTAGAGAAGGAAATGGCAAACCACTCCAGTATTTTTGCCAAGAAAATACAAAAAAAGGGGTCACAAAAAAATAGAAAACAACTCAACATTTCCCTCATTTTCCCCCATTTACCTTTTTCCCTCTCTTTTTAACCTACTGCTCTTCAAAAGTCTGTTTTGATTCTGATTTTTGCCTCTCTTAATCTGTCCTCCCTTCTATCAGCAATTCTCCCACCTTCTCTTATCTCCTTCCCTTCCCACTTCCCTGTAGGGTAAGATAGATTTCTATATCCAAAAGAATGTGTACATCATCCTATTTTGAGCAAATTTTGATGAGAGTAAGATTTAAGAGTTGCCCAACACAGCACATCTTCCCCTCCACAGTAAAAGCTCTTCTTTTCATACCTCTTTTTTTTTAAAAAATGAGATAATTTTCCCCATTCTACCCCATTCTTCCACTTTCTCCCAGTGGATTCTTCTTTCTCGTCCCTTCATTTTTTAAAAGATCATAACAAGATAATCAACTTACATCCATATATACCTAAGTGCCCTAATAATGACAAAATTCTCAGGAGTTACAAGTACCATCTTTCCATGTAAGAATGTAAATAGTTCAACCTTATTGAATCCCTAAGGTTACTCATCCATGTTTTTCTTGAGTCTTGTATTTGAAAGTTACATTTTCTATTCAGCTCTAATCGGAAATGCTTGAAAGTCCTCTATTTTCATAAATATGAAGTTTTCCCATAGAAGGGTTATACTCAGTTTTGTTGGATAGTTAATCCTGAGTGTAATCTTCATTCCTGTGCCTTCCAGAACATCATATTCCAAGCTTTCAAATCCTTTAATGCAGAAGCTGCTAAATGGTGGGTGATCCCGACTATGGCTCCACGATAATTGAATTGTTTCTTTCTGGCTGCTTATAATATTTTTTTCCTTGACCAGGGAGCTCTGGAATTTGGATATAATATTCCTGAGAGTTTTCATTTTGTGATCTACTTGGGGAAGTGATCAATGAATTCTTTCAATTTGTTATGCTCTGGCTCTAGGATATCAGGGTAGTTTTCCTTGATAATTTCTTGAAATATAATGTCTAGGCTTTTTAAAAAAAATCTTGGCTTTTAGATAGTTCAGTAATTCTTAAATTATCTCTCCCTAATCTATTTTCCAGGGCAGTTATTTTTCCAATAAGATAGTTCACATTTTCTTCTCTTTTTTTATTTGTTTTATTGTTTACTTTTATTTATTTTTTTTTAGTGAGGCAATTGGGGTTAAGTGACGCCAGATTTGAACTCGGGTACTCCTGACTCCAGGGCCGGTGGTCTATCCACTGCGCCACCTAGCTGACCCGTTTTATTGTTTCTTGATGTCACAGGGAATCATTAGCTTCCATCTGCCTAATTCTAATTTTTAAAGAATTAAGTTTCTTCAGTGAGCTTTTATACTTCCTTTTCCATTTCACCAATCTGATTTTTTATATTATTCAGTGAATTTTTGTACCTCTTTCATTTTGGCCAATTCTGCTTTTTAAGGAGTTCTTTCCTTTAGTGTACTTTTGTGCCTGTTCTAAAACCATTTGGACAATTTTGTTTCTTAAGGTGTTATTTCCTTCAGTATTTTTTCTGCCTCTTTTACCAAGATAATTAACTCTCTTTTCATAATTTTCTTGCAGTACTCACTAAGTTTTTCAGATTTTCCTCTATGTCTCTTACTTTTAAAAAAAATCTTTTTTGAGCACTTTCAGAAAATCTTTTTGGCCTTGTGTCTAATTGACATTTTTCTTTGAAGCTCCATCATCTGGCACACTGGACTATCAGTGCCATGAACATGGCAAAAGACTTGACATCCTATTTTAAGAAAACTAAAGAGATGTCTCAGAACCAGAGAACAAGGTGGAAATAGAATCTATCTAGATTGAAAGAAATGAATGAAAGCTTCCAAGAACATCATGGCTATAATCCTGAACTTAACAGTCCAAAAAACAAAAACAAAAATAAAACAAAACAAACTTGCCATCAGATAGTGATACATCTTCCCTGATGTCATTTCCACTGATAAAATCATGCTTTCTAATATTGAAAGTCTAAGGATTTTGTGGCAATAACTTTTTTTCCCTAAGTCTTCAGGCACTGTAGCTATAGGAGTAATGGCCAGGCTACATCTCACATTGTATCCCAGTTATAGTGGTAGTGGGCACTGAGATAAAAATACTGATTATTTCAACAAGGGCTCTTGAGTTTGGGATCTTGGAGTGTCCCCATCAGGTTGAGGAGAGATGGTAGTCAACAGGTTGGTATTTTGATTTATCTGTCATGTAACTGCCTCCTGTCTTTACCTTATGGCTTTCCTGTAGGGAGCAGTTGATGATTATGGCTGGATCCTTCTCCACAACAGCAGCTCTCCGGCATAATGTTTATAAGGTCTGAGCTAGAAACAAGACCATCCATCTGGAAAGGGCTACCACTCCCAGGGCTCTTATGCTAGACTATCAGTGACTGCTGGTAGGCAGTTGTTGCTGAGGGTGATAAGAAAGGTAGGGATAGGGCCTGGGGTTGAAGTAGCTGTGGATGTCCAGGGGCCCTATTAATTCCAAAGCTCTTGGGTTCAGGAACCTGGGGTGTCACCACTGGGATCTGCTGAAGAAATGATGGTATAGGATTATAATGGAATATTACTGCATAGTTAGGCAGCTAAGTGGCACAATGGATAGAGATCCTGGAAAGGCCAAGTTCAGACCTGACCTCAGACACCTAATAATAATGTGAACTTGTGAAGTTACTTAACCTGAGGTTTCCCTCAGTTTTGTCATTTGTAAAATGGTTGAAAATAACAGATCTTCAGTTGCTATGGGATCAAAATGAGATAATTATAAAGCATGTAACATAGTCTATACCTGGCACATAGTAGGCATTGTGCTATTATGCTATTGTTTTGTCATTCATTGTTTTTATTTTTAAAAAGACAAAACAGAAACTTGGGAAGATCTGTATGAACTGATGAAGAGCACAGTGAGCAGATCCAGGAGAATAATTTATACAATAGCATCAACACTATAAAAAAACAATCAATAAACTTAGGCCCTCTGGTCAATTCAATGACCAACCATGACTCCAGAAAACTAATGATGATACATGTTATTCACCTTCTGACAAAAATAATTGACTCAAGATAAAGAAAAATAGTACTGTAAATAAATGATTACTGAACTAATCCCATTTGTAACAGGCTTACCCTTTGAGTATGAGGTTTAAAAAACAAAACACTTTATTACAGGAGTGCCTGGGAAATTAATTTTCATTTATCCACTTTTCTATCAACAAATGCTTTTCAAGGATTAATTTTTAAGTCAGATTGTACCTATTTTGTCTTAAATGATAACTTGTCTCAAACATGAAAGATATAACCTTCAATTTTCCTCTAATTATAGCATGGCTTTAAATTTATATCACTTATCCACATAGTAGTAGGCTTCCGCCAGTCACGGACAACTATGGATCAGCACCTTGAAGAGCCACAGGCCACAGTGTGGCTGTGCAGACCAATATGGGAGCCGCAGTTCCTGCCGCAATGAGGACATCGGAAAACTGCGCTCTCTGTTGCCCGTCAGTTCCTGCGTCTCATTCATTTTTCTTCCTCCAGAGCTTGGAGGCCCATCTCAGCTACGCACAAGCTGCTCCTGAGTACTGAACACCATCTGGCGCGGTCCTTGGCCATCTCCTCCCAGCTGCCGGTGTCTATTCCCAGAGCCCTCAAGTCTCACTTGCATACATCTCTGTAGTGAAACTGGGGGCATCCAGCAGGTCTTTGACCTGAGGCTAACTCGCCATAGAGAAGGTCTTTAGGAATGCGCCCGTCTTGCATGCGGTGCACATGACCAAGCCAGCGCAGCCGTCTTTGTTTCAGTAGCATGTAGATGCTCGGAAGTTGTACAAATTGGAGCACTTCTGTGCTGGTGATCCTATCTGACCAAGATATGCCAAGGATGCGCTGTAGGTAGTGCATGTGGAAGCTGTTGGGCTAGTCCATGTTTCGCTGCATACAGTAAGGTACTCAGGACGCATGCCCTATAGATGGCAAATTTGGTTCGTCTTGTCAGTTTACTGTTTGCCCAAACACCCTTGGCAAGCTTAGACATGCTTGAAATAGCTTTCCCAATCCTCTGATTGATCTCAGAATCAAGCGACAAATTGTCACTGACAATAGAGCCAAGATATGAGAATTAGCTTACGACATCCAACCAGTAGCTACCGATGTGTATCAATGGAGATGACATAGCACTCTGACACATGACTTTCATCTTTTTAAGATTAATGGTTAGGCCAAAGTCCATGCAAGCTTGGGAGAAGCGATCCATCAAGGTCTGCAATTCACACTCTGAGTGACAGGCAAGTGCGACATCATCAGCGAAAAGCAGGTCTCTAAGGGTGCTACCTCTCACTCTGGTTTTGGATCTCAGACGTGAAATGTTGAACAGGCCTCCATCTGACCGGGAATGTAGATAGATGCTACCAGTTGACGAACCAAAAGCATGACGTAACAGCATGGAGAAGAAAATTCCAAACAGCGTAGGAGCAAGCACGTATCCTTGCTTGACTCTGCTGTTTATGCTGAATGCTTCAGAGGTATTGCCTTCAAACTGTAGGACACCCTGCATGTGGCAATGAAAGGAGCGAATCAGGCTATGGAGTTTAGGAGGGCAACCAATTCTCGAGAGAATTTCGAAAAGACCTTCTCTGTTAACAGCATCAAACGCTTTGGTCAGGTCTATGAAGGCAATGAAGAGGGGTTTCTTTGTTATCTGCACTTTTCTTGCAGTTGGTGAAGCGAGAAAATCATATCGATAGTTGACCTCCCTGCTCGAAAGCCACATTGCAATTTGGGGTAAACACAGTCGGCAAGTTTACGCAGTCTAAGCAAGATGACTTTGGCAAACATCTTCCCCAAAACACCGAGAAGTGAAATTCCTCTGTAGTTGTTACAATCACTCCTGTCTCCACTGTTCTTATAAAGAATAACTATACAGGCATCAAGTGCAATGAAATGAATTCCGTTGTTGAGGCCAAGCGCAGCGCACTCATTGAATACAAACGCTCCCCAAATGAAAGTGCTCTTCAGAAACTACATGCAGCGAGAAGAAATGCTCAGCGAATGACGAGGCAGTGTTTGAACGAATATTGGGTTGAGCACAGTGAGGGAATACAGGTTGCTGCTGACACGGGAAACATCAGAGGAATGTACGAAGGCATCAAGAAAGCTTGTGGACCCACTCAGAGCAAGACAGCTCCCCTCAAGTCCAGCACTGGAGAGTACATTACGGACAGAGTTAAGCAAATGGAAAGGTGGATAGAGCACTTTTCTGAGTTGTACACCGTCAGAAATTCTATCACAGAATCAGCTTTAAACATCATGGAGTCTTTCCGTGTACTACAGGAGTTGGACAATGTACCCACACTTGAGGAACTTAAGAATGCAATTAGCTCCCTAAGATGTAGAAAAGTTCCTGGTGTAGATGGTATCACAGCTGAATTGATCAAATGCTCTTGTGGTAAAAAGTACACCAGTTTTCGAAGGACCACCCTTTCGGGGAGGAGACCAACAGCAGTGCATGAGCTACGCACACCAGCCCGGTTGCTAAGCACTCCACTTCCGGGGTGCGAGCTTAAAAGGCAAAGAAAGAACGGAAGTGGGATCATCTCTTTCCTGCTCTCCTGGTCCAATGACTGGTGCTGCACAAACGGATGCTGACTGGAGTTCAACTCAGCCCGGCTCGCCGTTAGCAGCACGTGCTTGACATGGCTCTCCCCCTAAAGGTAGCCTTGGGCTTTTGGTGAGTTTTATACGGAATATAGACTAAGCTTAGACTTAAGACTATTTGTTTTGTATTTCTACTTTCCTATCCCTCTAATCAACATCACCTTGTAATTTCCAAACAATAAAAGCTCTAACTAGAGACCAGAGGCTTCTTCCATTTACTAGTCTGGGAGATAAGAGAAACAGTTAAAAGGGGAGGTTAATGCTCTAGTATCCAATTTTAAATCTCACACTCTAAAAACATTCTCTTAAAACCCCTGCATGAATTGTTGTGCCTGTGTTGGAAAGAAGGTGAAGTGCCACAGGATATGCATGACTTATCCACGTAGAACATAATATATAAGGTATCACAAAAGTCTCTGTGCTGTTTTCAAGATACTAAAGCTTAAAACAGCACAAAGACTTTTGGGACATCCTAAATATCAACTGTTCTTAAAAACTAAATAACAAATGACCAATCATTCAAGGCAAAAAAAAAAAAAAAAAAAGGTAACCAAGTAGTAAATTTCCCTTTCCATTTAGACTCTTCTCTTACTCTCTAAGTGGAGTGCCCATTCCAACTTAAATTATCTTGAAATGTAACAGAAACTCATCTTGCTAAATTCCAGTCATTCCAAAGTGTTCCCTGGAAGTGGAAGGTGGAAGCAAAATAGCAGAGTAGCAGGAAGCATTAGAGACAACTCCAATCCAAAACTCCTCCAAAGAGATCTAAAAAAATTACCAGGCCAAAACCTGATGGGTAAATCCAAGGAAAGTCAAGGTGATATCAACTGATGGGTATCATGGAATATGGAAAGTAACTTGCAAAACTTCAATAAACACCTATTCATAAGTGGTAGAAAGAACTGAAACATTAAAGTGTTATGATTTAGTAGGCTTAGCCAAAGAATCGTTTCTTCCATTTGAAACTACACATATTTATGAACCATATTTTTCATCTTAGAATAATAAATGGAACTAGATCTTGAAATTACTGTATTATCAAAATTTAAACTAAGTTTTTAAAAAAATATTGAACCATATTTAATCTCATTGTTGTAACAAAAATACTTCTTTCAGTAAAAATGTTTCTGGGTTATTAATTCACAACTTGTATTTACATCTTTTTAATGTTTTACAATGTACATATTTAGTGGCATAAACTATACCTCTGTGTGTATATAAATAATAAATAACACCATGGTATATGTATATGTGTGTGTATACTATATATACACCTATGCTGGTGAAGCATACTCAAGTAGTTTTTACTAATGGAGTGCACAATCAAAAAACTTTAGAGATCACTGGTCTGGTCAAAACTAATTTTACCCACTCCCATATCTCTACTGAAACTGCTCTCAAAAAGTGTCATCAGTGATACTATACATAATCACCAAATCCATTATTTTCCTTATGACCCTAACCTTCCTTGATCTCTAAAAAAACCCAAAAGATTCAACAACTACAACAACAAAATCAACACAAAAACTTCCATTAAGTAGCATGTAATAAAATAAAGTAATAAAAACTAGCTCTTAGCAGAACATCCAGTACATAGCAGGAAATTAATAAATACTAATTAACTGAAAAATCATCAACCTTTGTGAATATTGCCAATCAAACCCCATCAAAAAGAGAGGAAAATTTCATTCAAAGTAACTACAGAATGTACATGATAGATCGGAATTCACCTATGGAGATATGGAGGATTTATATGCATATAAGCACAAAATATCTTTATAAAAATAAAGACAAATAATTAAAAATATAAATTGGTAATGGTTAGTCAACAGCTAATTATCATTTATTAAGCACTTACTACAATGTATAAGGAACTGTGCAAACATTATAAAAATGACAATACTACCAAAATTATTTACAGATGCAATACTATCAAAAATTAGGGAAAAAATTACAAAATTCACCTGGAAGTTAAGTAATCTCAAAAGAAAAAGTAGGAGAGAGATCAACTAGTACCAGATTACAAACTATACTACAAAAATGAAATTGTCATAACTATTTGATGCTATTTAAAAATAAAAATTAATCAGTTGAACAGATTTAAAAGAGAAGACATAGAAGCAATCAAACATAATAGCAAAATTAAAAATAAACCCTAGGACTTGGACCACAGAACACTTGGATAAAGATTATTTGATGTCAGAAAAACTGTAAATCAAACTGCCAGAAATAAAGTTTAGATCAACATTCTATGCTATATACCACAATAAGATTTGAATGGATATATGACTTGGATATGAAAGATAATAGCATAAACAGAGGGACACAAAAGGAAATGATTATCATTATTATGCATGGGGAAAAGTTCTTGAACAAATAAGGAATAATAAAGAGGATCACATAAGATAAAGTGGACAGTTTTAATTATATAAAATTGAAAAGGCTTTGAAAAGGTATAGGAAGAATTAGAAGGGAAAAAGTGAACTGAGTAATAATTGGGGGGAGGGGAGTGAGGCAATTGGGGTTAAGTGACTTGCCCAGGGTCCCACAGCTAGTAAGTGTCAAGGGTCTGAAGCCGGATTTGAACTCAGGTCCTCCTGAATCCAGGGCCAGTGTGCCACCTAGGTGCCCCTATAATTTTAGGCCTCAGTTCTTTGTTGTTTTGTTTTGGTTTGTTGTTGCTGTTTTTTGGTTGGGCAATGAGGGTTAAGTGACTTTTCCAAAGTCACACAGCTAGTAAGTGTCAAGTGGCTAGTGTCTGAGGCCGGATTTGAGCTCAGATCTTTCTGACTCCAGGGCCAGTACTCTATCCATTGTGTCACCTAGCTGCCCCCGAGAAATAATTTTTGCAGTAAATTCATTTCTCTGATAAGGAACTGATATCTAACATATACAGTAAATTGATATGTGCATCAAGAGCCAATCTACAATAAATGGTCAAAAAGAAATGAATGGACAATTTTCAAGGTAAGACATCCAACCTATCAAAAACATTAAAAAAAAAAAAAAGCTCTAAATCTAATGTTACACTTCACATTCATTAGATTGGCAAAGATAAATTTAAAAAAGAGAAATGACAATTATTGGAGGAGCAGTAAGGACAGATTTATTAATGTACTGCTGGTGGATCTATGGATTGATCCAACCATTCTAGAAGAAAAAAATGGAATAAAACCAAAAAATAACTAGAAGAAACACATCTTTAGGCTAAAAAATACCACTCCTAGACATAAACTTCAAAGTGATCAAAGAGAGAAAGGACCAACAGGTAAAAAAATTAATTCTTATAGCAGTACTATTCTAACAAAGAACTGGAAACTATCATAGTGAGTAACCATCAAATGGGAATGGCTAAGAAAAACATAGCATATAAATGCAACAGCATGGTATTTTCACAGTACGTAATGACAAAAAGGTTTTCCTGAGAGAAACCAAGGAAGACTTGTATAAACTGATTCAGAGTAAAGAAAACTAAATCACAATTCAATTAAAAAGCATTCATTTCATCAAAACCAGCTGGTATTGGTTGAAAAATAGGAATAGATACATAGAATGGACTAGACAAGGGAGGACCAGAAACAACAGAACTCAATCACACAGTCTTTGATAAAATGGAAAACAAAAATTAACTAAGAAAAAACTCTTTATTTGATAAAAACTGCCAGGAAAACTGGAAAATAGTCTGGCAGACATAGACTTAGACCAATATCTTATACCATATTCCACAATACATTCTTAAGAAACATACAACTTTAATATTTTAAAAATATGTTATCATAACATATATGATATATATAAGGTATCATATTATTAAAAATTTAGAAAATAAACAGATGATATACCTCTAACAGATATGGGCAGGAGATAATATTCTTAACCAAACAAAAGACAAAGATAATTACAAAAGATAAAATAGCTAACTTTTATTACA
This sequence comes from Dromiciops gliroides, assembly GCF_019393635.1. Lineage (NCBI taxonomy): Eukaryota > Metazoa > Chordata > Mammalia > Microbiotheria > Microbiotheriidae > Dromiciops > Dromiciops gliroides. The sequence continues at coordinate 59,629,331 of NC_057865.1, read as the reverse complement.
GGAAACTAAAAAGCTTCTGCATAAACAAAAATAATGCACCTAGGATAAAAAGGCAAAGTGGTCTCATGAACAAAGAATCTTACTATCAAGTTTTTCTAATAACAGTTTGATATCCAAAATATACAACTGATAAATATGTATAAGTAGTCAAAGGATATAGACAAACAGTTCTCAAAAGAATTGCAAAGTATTCACAACCACAGAAAAGAATGCTCCAAATCACTAATCAGAGAAATACAAATCAAAAGAACACTGTGGTTTCATTTCACAAATTGCAAAATTGGCAGTTTTTTTTTAAAGGCAACAGTCCATGTTGGAGGGGTTGTGAATGATAGGCACACTAATGCATTGTTGGTGGAGCTCTGAAATGGTACAATCTTTTGGGAAAGCAATTTGTAATTATGCAAGTAAAGTAACTAAAATATACATATACATATACCCTTTGAACCAGAAATTCAATTAGTGGGATTTATACCCCAAGGGAGCCAATGATAAAGAAAGTCCCCACATATACCAAAAATACTTACAGCAACACTTTTAGTGATAAAGAATTGGAAACAAAGTAGATGCTACTGACCGGGGAAATGGCAAATTGCGGAACATGGATATAATGAAATATTACTATGCTCTAAGAAAAGATGTGTGTGATGAATACAGAAACATAAAAGATCGATAGGAAATGATGCAGAGTGAAGTGAACAGCGCCAAGAAAAATTATACAAAATGACAACAATGTAAATGGAAAGCATGTGACTTAACAAAATGATAAAGATCAAAATACAAGAAGATGCCCCTAAACCCCACCTTGGTTTGGGAAGGTGGGAAGTACACAGGTGTTAAACAATGCGTGATTTAGGACTTTTTCAGTTATGCTAAAGAAAACAGGGAAGAAGAAACTATCTATTTAGATTGGGGGTGCTAGTCCCCAGGATAAAAAAAACTTCAAACTGAATTTAAGTTCTAGGAGAATTCTGGAAGTTAAGGACTATTATTCACTTTAACAACATGCCTAATGAATGCTTGCATGTTTTATTATTATTAACTTGACAAATATTAAGCAATATGAACATTTCTGCATACAAAGAACAGAATTCCCTTCCCTTCCCCCTATATTTCCTACCTCTCCCTTCCCTTTTCTTTCCCTTCCTTGCCTTTCAACTTAAATTGAAACAAATTCTTTTTTCAGTATTTTACCCTGAGGACAAGTACCCCCCAATCCAAATAGACATTTTCTCCTCCCCTATTTTCTTTGCTGGCCCTTCATCCTCCTTCCTACCACTTAAGGAAAGCATTCTCTAAGCATTTACTTTTCACCTTTTCTCTTCCTTTGTTCTTTCTCACATCAATGTCATTCACTTCCTTGGCTTCCTCTATTCACATCTCCTCCCACTCACACAACTCCAATTGGGATTTATGTCTCCAACCAACTACAAAATATTTGGGATGGCCTGAAAGTACCTCAAACACATTATGTCTAAAACTCATACTATTTTCCTTTAAACCTGTTCCTCCTTTTGAACCTAACTAAATGCTTAAAACAGTACTAATCTTGCCCCTAAAACCTCCCTTCTTCCTGAATTTGCTTTTTTTCTATTAAGATTATTACCATCAGGGGCAGCTAGGTGACACAGTGGAAAGAGCACCGGCCCTGGATTCAGGAGAACCTGAGTTCAAATCCAGCCCCAGACACTTAACACTTACTAGCTATGTGACCCATGGCAAGTCACTTAACCCCAATTGCCTCACCAAAACCAAAAAACAAAAAAACAAAAAAAGATTACTACCATCACCCCCCGCCCCGCCCCAGTCACACAGGTTTGAAACTACGGAGTTAAACAACTCTTCCCTGTCCTTCACCTCTCATACACAAACAGTTTCCAAGTACTGTTGATTCTACCTCCACAACAGCAAGGCTTAGCAATTTAAAAGAAAAAAATTTTTTTCAATAAACAAAAATCCTCTTCTTCCTCTCTCACACAATCCTCAAAAAAAAAAAAACAAAAAACCTTTAAAAAACATGTATAAATAGACATGCAAAACAAATTTCCACATTGGCCATGTCTGGATATAATATACACACAGACATGACGTGTGTGTGTGTTTCATTCTACACTGAGTCCTTCACATCTCTAAGAGGAATCGGGTAACATGTTATGGCTGGAATCAGTTTGGTTTTTACACTAACCAGAGTTCTTAATTCTTTCAAAACTGCTTGTCCAAGGGGAAAGAACCCACACGTAAAAAAAATATTTACAGCTGCTCTTTTTGTGGTGGCAAGGAATTGGAAATTGAGGGGTTGCCCATCAACTGGGGAATGGCTGAACAAGTTGTGGTATATGAATGTAATGGAATACTATTGTGCTGTAAGAAACGATGAGCAGGAGGAGTTCAGAGAAACCTGGAAGGACTTGCATGAACTGATGATGAGTGAGATGAGCAGAATCAGAAAAACATTGTACACAGTATCATCAACATTATGTGCTGATCTACTGTGATGGACTAGATTCTTCTCACCAATGCAATGGCACAGAAGAGTTCCAGGGGACCCAATGATGGAAGGGGATCTCCAAATCCAGGAAAAAAAAAAAAAAAGAACTGTGGAATAGAGATGCTGATTGAATCGTACTATTTCTTTTGTTTTTGGTGCTGTTGTTTTTCTCTTTTGAGGTTTTTCCTCATTGCTCTGATTCTTCTCTTATAATATGACTAATGCAGAAATATGTTTAATGTTATTATGTGTGTGTGTATATATATATATATATAATATATAAAAATAACCTATATCAGATTACCTGCTGTCTAGGGGAGGGGGGAGGGAAGGAGAAAAATCTGAAATTGGAAAGCTTGTATAGACAAATGTTGAGAACTATTTTTACATGCAGCTGGAAAAAAATAAAAATAAAATACAAAACAAAACAACTGCTTGTCCTCATGATATCATTACACTGTATAAATTGTTCTCCTGATTCTGTTCACTTCACTATGCATCACTTTATGTTAAGCCTTCCCATATTTCTTTGAAACCATCTCCATCATTTCTTTTAGCATAATATTCTATCACATTTCCATACCGTAGCTTATTCAGCCTTTTACAATTTATGGGTATCCACTCAGATTCTCATACTTTGCCATCTCAAAAACAGCTACATGGAAATTATTATAGTGACATATTTTAGTACAACTTTAGAGTTTGCTTTGCTTAGGACTAATCTCACTTAATCTACTCTATCATTCTAATGTCCCCTTCTCCCTGCTTTCCCTCACATTTCCATGTTGAGTGAAATAAAATCTCTGTACCCATATGCACATGTATGCATTCTATCCTTTGACAAATTGAGAGTGAGATTCAAATATCAGCGGTGCCCCTCTCCTCATTTGTATAGCCCTCTACTTGTGGACTCTGATTATGTGAGAGAATTTTCTTAACTTTCCTTCCTTTCTCTTCCTTCTCCCCACCCAGGAATATATTTTCCTAACACTCTCTTTCCATCCTTCTCTTAAGATCATCAAGATATAACAACACCACTCCCAAATCTTAAATCTAATTATATTCCCCCTATGATCCCTGATAATGATAAGAATTCAGAGGGAAGATGGCATTATCAGCTCCAATACTGTATGCTCTAACACAGGCTTGGGACCTGCAAACTTTCAGTGTTCCCAAAGATTGCTAGGGAAGTCTGATCGTTGATACCTTGGTCTAAGCTCTGCAAGTTCCTGATCTGGATTTGGTTCTGAGCAGCAGTAAACTGCTGTTGGACAGGGCCCTTATCAGACAAATGGGAAGCTCTGACAGTGTAGACTGACAGAACTACAGACTCTTCCTGCCCTGGTTATGATTCTGCAGACTGCTGCAGGTGTTAGAGCTGAGACCCTAATCTTTTCCTTGGATTTGAGCCATGCCACTGCTTCTTGCTTCTGAACTCGACCCTTTTCAGGAACAATATCCTAAGTCTCCCTACCTAAGGACACTATCCATGAATATCGGTTCCCTCCTCAGTCTAGAAGGTGCCACCTATCCCTGCACCCTGTACTTTCTGTTCTAGTATAGGTCTGAGAGCTCTACTTACACTGGTGCATTTGCTTTCCTTGGGTACTGGACTGATCCAAATATGGCACGCTCCTGTCTAGACCAATGCTTATCAATACTAAATTCACATTCATTTCTCTCCTATCTCTTGCTTTCCATTCACAAAACCAATACTCAACCTTAGGACCTCATCACCTCTATCCTGGACTCCAATCTACTTCCAATAGTATCCCTGACCTCGGTCTCTCTCACCTCCAAATCACTTTCCACAGAAGTCCCAAATTGATACTCCTAAGACACTCATTTGATGATGTCCTTCCACTATCCAAGCAGCTCTGGGGGGCTCCCAAATGCCTCTCTAAAACGCCAACTTCTCTGTTTGAAATTACAAGCCAACTGACTCTAGCCTGTGTTTCTAGGCTTACTGTATATTACTCTCCTTTACATACTTGACATTCTGGCCAAACTGACCAACCTGTGATTCAGCATGCACAATATTCTGCCCCATGCTTTTGCACAGGATGTCCTCCATGCCTGTAATGAAGCTTCTCCTTACCTTGACTTCATGGAGTCCCAAAACATCCCAAAACATTCAGCTCAAGTGCTGCCTCCTTTATTAGGCTAATCCAGACTCCCCCAGCTGCTGGTGATCTAATCCTGGAAATTATCTAGCCTAAGTTTTGTTTTTATTTATCTGGGTTAGCTATTCATGTCGCTCCCCATTTCCCCCCTTACTCTACCAATAAAGCGTAACCTTAAAAACAGGAATCATCGGGGCAGCTAGGTGGCACAGTGGATAGAGCACCGGCCCTGGAGTCAGGAGTACCTGAGTTCAAATCCAGCCTCAGACACTTGACACTTACTAGCTGTGTGACCTTGGGCAAGTCACTTAACCCTCACTGCCCCACAAAATTTTTTTTAAAATAATTAATTAATTAAAAAACAGGAATGATCTTGGTTTTGTCTTTTTATGCTAGGTGATTGGCACATGGTAAAACCTTTTATAAAAAGTTACTGAGGGGCAGCTAGGTGGCGCAGTGGATAAAGCACTGGCCCTGGATTCAGGAGGACCTGAGTTCAAATCCGGCCTCAGACGCTTGACACTAGCTGTGTGAACCTGGGCAAGTCACTTAATCCCCATTGCCCCACCAAAAAAAAAAAAAAAAAGTTACTGAATGGGTCCAAGATAGTTCCAAAGGACTCATGATGGAAAATGCTCTCCAAATCCAGAAAGAAAATTAAAAAGAACTCTGGAATATGGCTGCAGATTGAACCATACAATTTCTCTTGGTTTTGATGCTATTGTTTTTCTCTTTTGAGGTTTTTCCTTTTTGCTCTGATTCTTCTCTTATAACATGACGAACGCAGAAATATGTTTAATGTTATTGTACATATATAACCTATATCAGATTACTTGCTGTCTTGGGAGGGGGGGAGAAGGGAAGGAGAAAAATTTGAAACTAGAAATCTTATAAAAAATGTTGAAAACTATCTCTACATGTAACTGGAAAATTAAAAAAAAAAGTTACTGAATGAATGTCTCCATGGTGCACCACCAACCACCCAGTTCCCTTCTCCTTTTCCTTTCACATCTACCTACTGACCAAATCCTAACAATTCCACCTCAGCCACATATCTTGCATTTCCCCCCTCCTCTCTATTCTAAATACCATGTACTAGTTTAGGATGCTACTACAACCTAGAATAACTACAGTAGCATTCTCCTAATCAGTTTTCCTGCCTCCACTCTCCCCTCCCTCGAATTCATCTTTAACACAGCACTTATAGAATAGTGTATCTTATTCAAAATTTTAGTTACATCACCCTCCTATTCAAAGATCTCCACTGACTCCTCATGCACAAAGTTCAAACTCCTCTGCCGGGCATTCAAGGCCCACCACAATTTGGCACAACCTTACCTTTTTAGCCATACCTCTTTATCATTCCTCTCCATACAGTGATCTATGCTCCAGTCCAACTCAACAACTCTAATACTTCCCACACACAACCTGTGCTTTCCAATCTCCCTGTCTTTGCTTAAATCATTCCCTATGCCTGAAATATGCTTTCCATGATTCTTTCTTTTTAAACCTAAAATCTAACCCATCCTTTAGATCCCAACCCAAATGCCATCTGTTCTACAAAACCTACTCTAATGTATCTCTTCCACTTTCCCCTTTATACCTCACATAGTGCTTTGTCTGGCACTTCAGTGTTTGATCAATGAATGAAACTGAGAATGTGAGGTTATGAGATTTGCCTAAAAATACCACAGGTAATGACAGAGGCAAAAAAGTCTAGCCTCTATCTCTTGATATGCAGCCTAGGCTTCTTTCTACTAGACTACACTGCCTAAAAACAATTTGTCACGGTGCATTCACTAAGAGTTCTGATAAATTAATAAATAACACTTATCTCAAAATACTTTTTCCAATTTTAAGTAAAAATGTTACACCTTTGAGTACTTACCCCCATTATCTGTTCTCTTTAAAGCACCATCCTTATGAGGGCATAATTCACATCTCTAGAAGAAAAACAAAAAGCAAAAAATGATCAAGATCATGAACTGAGTACAAATTTACAAACCGCAAAATGCCACAGTATTCAGTACAATTTTATTAAGGAAAAATATTTAAAACCATGGACACAATTGGCATTTGTTAACGCCCCAAGTACAATGCAATTTAAGAATTCCCCAAGGATAATTCATCCTCCTTGAATAAATAACATTTTTTGAAGGGCTGGTTGCCAACTTTTTTGAGGGTTGGTGGGGGGCGGGACAATGAGGATTCAGTGACTTGCCCAGGGTCACAAAGCTGGTAAGTATCAAGTATCTGAGGCTGGATTTGAACTCGGGTTCTCCTGAATCCAGGGCCAGTGCTTTATCTACTGTGCCACCTAGCTGCCCTTGCCAACTTCTTTTTTTTTGGGGGGGGGGGGGGAGGGGGTGAGGCAATTGGGGTTAAGTGACTTGCCCAAAGTCACACAGCCAGTAAGTGTTAAGTGTCTGAGTCCGGTTTTGAACTCAGGTACTCCTGACTCCAGGGCCGGTGCTCTATCCACTGCACCATCTAGCTGCCCCGCCAACTTCTTTTAAGTTATTTTGTCTTAGCTTCTGGATTAATAATATAAACTAGCAATCTGAAGAGTTTAAGGCATAAAAATAAGAACAATTTTACATATCCCTGGTATTGAATATAAATAGATGCCTGGGATATGGTTTTCTAAATTACTCTACATCGATGTCAAACCTTCATTACAGATCAGGGTAGACATCAGTGATGGTCTAACTTTTCCTAAGAAAAACAAACCAACCCAAAGACAGCATTTGTTTCAAACTGAACTGAGAGGTTACTTTTCTCTGAATGATAACTAACTTTCAAACTGTGAATTTCAGCTGCTCTTTTCTTCTGACCTACCCCCAAGATTTGGCCTCATAGCTTTTACAACTTCTACTCATAGTAGCCTAAAAGGAAAATGACTGCACTGGTCAGGCAAAAAGGTTAATTATGATTATATAATACTTCCACTAACAGATTGTGTATTCTAACAATATACTTTGTAATCACAAATTTCATTATCAAAACCAAAAAAATATATTGAATAATTAGGGATATAGTCTAGGTTAGCCGAAAAGGATGACCGTGTGTGTGTGTGTGTGTGTGTGTGTGTGTGTGTGTAAAATTTCATTGGGTAACATCTCCTCCAACTAGCATTCATAGGTTTGGTTTCCAGAGTAGCGGCTGCTCTTGGATTCTAGGAACAACCCTATGGGTTTGTACACTCCGGTTCACAAGCTTCAGCTCTCCCTACCCCACATGTGTTTACCAGCAACCAGCCAGTAGACACGATTAGTTAGTTCTCAGTAAAAGCATTTAATGAGATACCACTAAGATACTACATAATAACAACAGTAGTTATAAAACATTCCCCCACAAATCCTTAAAACACTCCCACAAATACATGTGTCCATGGAAAGGGTCTACTCAAACCTAGTGTTTAATGGCAGTGATGGCAACATATAGAATAGACATCTGGCAAAGGCAATTCACAACTTCTCTTACTTCAGGACCTGGAAATCCTTTGTCTCTTTACAGTCCTCAAACTCTCAGTATCAGTTGAGTAGCTTGTTCCTGAGCTCCCAGAGTCTGCTCTTCTCTATGTTGACTCTCTTCTCTGCTGCCAAGAGGCAAAAGCCTATGCTCCCTGTTGGAGAACTGAACTAAAAATTCCCCTTCAAAACCTACAAGGCCAACATTAGGTTCTTCTACCCTAAAAGGGGTCTTCTCTACTGCCAACTTCAGGCTTACAATCTCTCCAAGTATCTCCATATGTTGGACTTTTCCTTCTGCTAGTTAAGATTTTTTTCCTTCTCTTCTCTCTTCATATATCTATTCTATTTATGTACCATCTACATGGACCCCAAGGATGACTCCACCCAGAGGGGTCAGATGATTGGTAAGTATCTCCAGGGGATCACAATCCATATAAGGAGCAGTCTTAGCAATAATGCTAAACTTCATTTCCTGTTCATTTTCCAATCAGCTCGTCGTGAACATTTCTAAGTCCAATGAAGTAAAGAAACAGCAAAATCTCCAAGCCATGGAAAAAAGGTTTATTGAGAGAGGGTACCAGTCTCACAATAAAGCTGGTCAGTCAGGGTTAGGACCTGAAAGACCCCAAGCTTGGGGCTCAACAGGGTTTTATGCCCCCCTACAGGGCTACTAATTTTTTAATCCAATTTAAAAAATTATTTAGTATCAGAAGACAAAGAAAAAGTATAAGAAGGAAACGAGTATCTCAATCTGCAGCTTGAAAATACTCACCAGCTTAGAGATGGTTCGGCTCAATCCAGCCAGAATCCGCGTTCAGGTCTCTCTCCTTCAAGAAGGGAACAAGGGGAAATGTCCCCAGGGCTGAGCTCAGACAGAGTCCCAAGTTGAAAAGGAGGAACCCGAAGGACAGAATTTCTGCAGGATCACATCAGGGTCACCAAAATTGTTGCGAAAATTTCTAAGTCCAATGAAGAAAAGAAACAGCAAAGTGTACAAGCCATGAAAAATAGGTTTATTGAGAGAAGGTACCAGTCTCATAATAAAGCCGGTCAGTCCGGGGTAGGACCTGAAAGACCCCGAGCTTGGGGCTCAACAGGGTTTTATGCCCCCATAGGGCTACTAATTTTAGACAATCTTCTCTCCATTTACAGTCCTAAAATGATCATCCAGACGTGCTATTAGCCACTTGCTTGCTATTTGCAGGGATTATCACAGTCTACAAACTGTAATTGCTAAACACTTACTACTGTGATGTAAAAAATGATAGAAGCTACAGATGATGACTAGAGATGGTTTCTAGCAGACCTTGATGATCATATAGCATTGCTAATCATAGGGGATTGGAATTAGCTCTACTGGTATCTGTTTTACCTAATATTGACTTAATCTACTAATAAAATAAAATATCTAGATATAAAAAATCACAATTTTAGTTGATATACTGATTATTACCATAGTTAAATCACTTATAACTAAGGGGTAGGGAAAATCTCGCTCACAGGATCCACCAACTGCCTTCCCCTCTCTGTGACCCACCCCCCTTATGTTTTTTCTTCCCCTTTTAGAATGTAAGATCCTAGAAATGAAAGACTGTCTTGTTTCCTTCTTGTTGTTGTTATTTCTAGCTCACAGCACAATGTCAGGCAAATGGTAATTGCTTAATAAATGTTCTGCCTACAATTTTATCTCTAAGTAGTTGTCTTGACTAATGGAAGAAAGGGAGAGGAAAATGGCCTCCTCCTCTCCCACAGAGTGTATTGCACTACTACCTTCCCATTTTACCAGCTTTGCTGCTCTTCTCTTTTTAATCCAGAGAAGGTGTTCATTCAATAAGAAGAGATCACTTAGGTGTTAAAACTTTGTTATCTTAGATATGATGATTTATCAAGCCTATAATAGGTATCAAACCCTATGTTATCTACTAAGAAAAACAAAACCAAGAAAGACACAACCCTTTCTCATTACATTCTAGTAGAGGGAACAACAATCCGGATATACATACACATATACTCATTCTAAAGTGTGTGTACATGTACGTGAGTGTATACTTAGTCTCCTTATATTTATATATACACACACAAATATATGTTTTATATATGTACATATAAATAAACATATATTTCATACATAAAAAATATAAGGAGAATATATACAAAGGTGGCTTGGGATAAAGAACACCAACAGTTGCAGGGATCAGGAAAAGCTTCATGTAAAAGGTGGTATTTGAGTCAAGTGTTAAAGAAAAAAAGAAACTGTACAAGAAGGAGATGAAAAGAGAGAGCTTTCCAAGAATAGGGGACAGTTCAGAAGTGCCAAGGCAAAGAGACAGGAGATGAAATGTCTTCTGTGAGGAATAGAAAGAAGCTCAGATTGGCCACACACAAGTACAGGGAGAGGAGTATCATACAATGAAACTAGAAAGATAAGTTGGAGTCAGGTTAAAAGGGGTGTAAAAGTTAAAAAGAGGAGTAGGTGGCACAGTGTATAGAGTCAGGAAGACAAGTTCAAATATGGCCTTGGACACTTCCTAACTGTGTCAAACTAGCCAAGTCACTGTCTCCTTTGGTGTTCTCATCTGTAAAAGGGGAATAACAGCACCAACCTTGAAGAGCAGTTGTGAGAATCAAATGAGATTTGTAAAGCGCTTAGCACAATGACTAGCACATAATAGGTGCTTATAAATACTTACTCCCTTCCCTCTTCCAGAAGAGTTTATATAGTTTATCCAAGAGGCAATAGGGATCCACAGGAGTTCATGGAGTTGGGGAGTAACTTGAGTTCATATCTCATTACAAATTTTCTTTTGGAGGCTTGAGGAAATTCTGAACTGTGATCACTCAAGCATGAAAGGAAGGAAAAGAACCATCCAAATGAAGGGCATTTAGAGTCCACGAAAAGTTACTAACAATGGAACACCTCCTATACTTCAGTTGAACTAGCTCTTCTTTTTTTCTTCCAGTCCTCACGTCACTCCCAGTGAAACAAGAAACAAACTAAAGACTATAGAAGTGAGAGGGAATGTATCCCTATCTGCTTGTTCATACCAGAAATCTGTTTAAATGGTAGCAAAATCTATCATTAAACAATTAAGAGAAAAAATATTTTAATATGCAAATTATGACTATGATGTAGTACATTCATGCAAAAAACAAGGTCAAATTCATGACAATTCTGACTCAGCCCTCTTCACTTCGAATTTTGCTTAACAAAAATATCTCCAAGGACACCTTCAATGGCCAGAAGAGGTTTATCCTCTTGCTTTAGATTTACGAAAAGTAAAAAAGCTGTCAATTTCAGGCAGCTAGGTGGTGCAGTGCATAAAGCACTGGCCCTGAAGTCAGGAGGACACTTACTCAGCTATATGACCCTGAGCAAATCATTTAACCCTGACTGCCTTCCCCCAAGTTCCCCAACCCCTCCCCCCAAAAAAGGTGTCAATTTCACCCAAATTTGCAAAAGTAATGAGTACTGTCACATCTTACCCATATAAAAATTTTCACTGCCAAACTCAGTAACAAAACATTTAACGTTATTCTATGAAAAGACAGTACAACTATGAAAATAAGCACACAATGACAGGATACTGGCCTTAAGAGACCTGGAGTCAAAGGCCAACTATCACTTATTAGCCACTTGACAGTGAGAAAATCTTACTATCTCACGGTTGAGATATGAGTGAATAATATAATGGGTAATCCATGTTAATCCAAATATAGGTCAAATCTGAGTTCAAATCTGGCCTCAGACACTTAACACTTACTAGCTGTGTGACCCTGGGCAAGTCACTTAACCCCAATTGCCTCACTTAAAAAAAAAAAGTAATGATACAAATGAAGTGAACTGCTTTATTTTAATTGAAAAAATTGGAAAAAATTACAGTAACGGTAAGAAATTTTAAATAATTTCCCCCAAATAAATACTGTTTTGTGTGTGTTTTCAATTCAAAGAGATTTCATTTGAAAAGCACCATCTATATTTGAACCAAGAGTAATGCTTTTAAGACCTGTCTTACCAGGTGGTTGTAATAAAAGCCCATCAGAAACACACACACACACACACACACACACACACACACACACAAATATAAAGATATAGATGTAAGCTATTAACTGGTAATAAAACATAATGACATTAATCAAATTAAAAGCATTTTAATTTTTCTAATGTAAAAATCTTCCTTCTTGAATGTAGAAAAAGGATAAAATATTTATTGACTGAAATACTTATTCATTTGCTATTACATTAGCCATTCAAGGCTCATGAAAGTAGCCAAAGTAAAAATTAATAAATAGTCTATTTACAAAGCTCATAGATGCCTGGGTATATGTAAGTCATTTTAATTAATGGTTACTTGAACCTTTGCAAACTGCTTTATATGAGCTGTAAACTGTTCTTGGAACACATAACTGCAATATAGATTAATTTCCTAGGGCACTATTTATCAACCAATAGGAATAAAAGGGAACATTTACCTTATATTTTTTAATGTCTCTCTCAAGGAAACAAAGACAAGACTATACTGGTCCTAAACCAATCTTCACAATTTTATATACAATTTTTGCCAATGATACAACCAGGAGGCAGAGCGTAATGTGTCAAATATTTTTGCTGCTGTTATCGTTCATTCAGTTTTCAGTTGTGTCCAACTTTTTATGACCCTGTTTGGAATTTTCTTGGAAAAGAGATCGAAGTGGTTTGCCATTTATTTCTCCAGCTCATTTTACAGATGAGAAAACTAAGGCAAACAAGATTACATGACTTGCCACGGGTCTCACTGCTAAGTGTCTGAGATCGGATTTGAACTCAGGAAGATGAGTCTTCCTGACTTCAGGCCCAGCACCCTATCCACTGTGCCAGTTTCCAAACATAAGAATAACTTATTTATTTTTAAAAGGTTAATAATCACTGACCTGTAATAGCTGGGTATAGGATTCAGCATGACAAGAACAAAGGCTAGCCAGAGTAGGCCTGAAACTCTAATCATATAGACTAACCACAAAAATAATGGGGTTTTGGGCAGCTAGATGGCGCAGTGGATAGAGCACCGGCCCTGGAATCAGGAGTACCTGAGTTCAAATCCGACCTCAGACACTTAACACTTAACTAGCTGTGTGACCCTGGGCAAGTCACTTAACCCCAATTGCCTCACTAAAAAAAAAAAAAATGGGTTTTTTTTTCACATTAAAAGCTCCATCCCATCCTCCGCCTCATACCTTTTACCAAAATCTTCCCAAGCTATGAAAATATATAAATCTTTTGTCAGGTTGGTAGAAAAGGGTACCAGGTCTTTTTTTTTTCTTCTTTCTTTTTTTTTTTTAGCGAGGCAATTGGGGTTAAGTGACTTGCCCAGGGTCACACAGCTAGTAAGTGTTAAGTGTCTGAGGTCAGATTGGAACTCAGGTACTCCTGACTCCAGGGCCAGTGCTCTATCCACTGCGCCATCTAGCTGCCCCCAGGTTTATTTTTAAAGTATATAAGGCATTACGGGTTACAAAAAGCCAGACGCAAAAAAATTTAAGAAAAATGCAGTGACCAATCCTGACTCAGGAAGAATAAGGATAAATTATGCTGACCACCTCCAGGCAAAGAAGTGACAGACTAGAGGCACAAACTTAAGACATACATTTTAAAATAAAGGATAAGTGTGGATTTATTTTACTCTACTAAATTTATTTATTACAAGAAAGGTTTGTTGGTTCATTTGTTGGGGATTAGGGAAGAATGGGAGTTATGTGGGTTAATGATAATACCCCCCCCAAAGCAATTATAAATAAATGTAAAAGCATAAGTTCTAAAAACATGCTTTTTTTAGGCCACAATTCACTATAGAAGTGAGAGGGAATGTATCCCTATCTGTATCAATACAGAGAGCAGAAGCAAAGACGCAAACCTAAAAACTGATACTTAATTTTTTAAAATGCTAAAAAAAAATGACTAGAAGAGAGAAATAATTAAAAACTATGAGGCAGGAAATTATATTGAGACAACTATGAAATTTCTGAAAATCAGATAAAGCAGTCCCCAGAGTAAAAATTATATTCCTAAAAACAAAGTGATGAAAAACATATAAAAGAAAAATATTTATAGTACCTGTTTTTGAAGTGGCAAAGAACTACAAACTAAATGGGGTGGATGATTATTAAGTGGGGAATGGCTCAACAAATTATGATATATGATTGTAATGGAATGATGAAAAGAACAGTTTCAGAAAAACCTAGAAAGATTTGTATGAACTAATGCAGAGTGAAGTGAGCAAAACCAGAACAATTTATACATTAACAACACTGTAAAGACAACTTTGAAAGACTTAACAATTCTGATAAATGCAATATGACCAACCATGATTCAGAGGACTGATGACTGATGCTATTGCACCCTATTAGAGAGGTGAGAGCCTCAAGGAACAGAATGAGACATACTACCCATTGTCAATGAAGTAATTTGTTTTGCTTGATATGTATATTTTATAAGATGTTTGGTTTTTTTCTTATTTTTTTCTCAAGGAGGGAAGAAGGTCGTAAACTCTAGAAAAAACAGTAATTGTTCAGGAGAAGAAATCAAGAACTATACCTTCTCCTTTCCTAAGTGGAGAGGCAGGAGGTAACTAAGGCTTAATGTTGCCAGATGTGACCACTCTATCTATTTTTGCTTAACTTTTTCCCCCCTATAACGAAGCGTTCAATCTGGAGTAGAGACAGGAAGTATCTGCAGAAATAACTGTGATGTTTTAAAAAAAGGCATCAATAAAACTATTTTCATCAATAAAACTATTTTTAAAAAAAATCAAAGATTCCAGCCAAGAATTAATTCATAACCAAAATGTAAATTATAAGAAGGGAAATACTACTGGAGGATAAAACAATAAATTATTTCTGGTTAATCATAGAAAAAAATTAATTCTGACAGTTCAAAAAGTAAAATTATAAATAAACCTTTCTATTATTAAGTAGCAAAACTATTGCCAACTGCCCAAAGGACACAAGCTGGAAAGTTATGTAGCATGCCTTTTAAACTCTTTCTCCTTCTTGAAGCTATATTCAGAAAGATTCTTACCTATAAAAAGAACTTTTTGAAGAAAGAAGCAAAGGTTAAGTTAATCAACACAAAAGGCATGAATTGGTTAAACTGAGTGATGATCTTTCCAATGGCAAAACAATAATTCTAAGAGTATTCAAAATTTAGTTTCAATATTTGTATGATATATAGAGATCATAGTCTAACTAACAAAAGAAAATAGACCTCAATCAACATTAGCTATGGATCAAAAGAGATTAATAGTAAGGGAGTTATGAAGGAGGTGAGCAGGAAAGATGAAAAAAATTCAATTCTCTGAGTCCATGACACAAAATAGACAAATACTCCATAAATAATTCCTCAGTGCCTCAACTTCTATAAAGTCTGAGGCAAAAGCCAACTTTTAGGGCCAGGAACAAGAAAGAATTTAGAGGTAGCCGGAAGCTGGGACAAAAAAAAAAAAAAAGACACAAAGAGTGGGTCATAAAAAGGAATGATAAAACAAACTTCAGAGAACACAGACCACAGAGAAAGGAATGCAGCACAAATAAAGTAAAAACACAACATTAAGGCACAAAATTAAATAACACAGACCTCTTAAAGCGAAATATGGAAGCCAGTAGGTCTCCATAAGAAAGAGGCTTTAAAATAATTCATATCATCAGTCATCTGGAAATCTATAATTTAACTGCCAAAATGGATTATTAATAATTGAGTTGTGCATTACCTAATACGGCTAGTGGTATTCAATCAATGTTAATTATAATCTGAAAAACAAATACACCACGGAAATGAGGACTTAAAAGGCTATATCTGGAATTCTGTGTGAAATATTCTGTAGCTACAAACTGAAGGAAAACAAATAACACTAATATAAATTACACAATCAGCAGCACATCATCAAACATTCTCTTCATAGTTAAGTACTTAAAAGAACTAAGATGTCAAGGAAAAAATAAAATCTGTAAGATAGGTAGATTTTCTAGAATAGCATTGAGAAAAATTAAGAACCAGAAATCCTGTAGTTACAAAAATAAGCATATAAAAATAAGTTCATATTTCTCACTAAGTCTCCTAAAACAAATTAAGCAAATCAAAATAATAAGCAAACTAAAGGTGGAGCTAAGGTAACACTGATTAGACCAAATAACCTGCAACAATTTTAAATTTAAAAAATTTTTGACAACTTAAATGATCAACTAATTGATTTATCTGATCTTATCCCCAGGAAAATGAAGTTAACCAAAAACTAAATTAAAATTACTAAGAAAAAAAGCCTATTTTTAAAAACTAAGCACAAAGCAAGGAATGGTTAAATATTTATTGGTGAATGTTTTTAAAAGTAGCTGCACAAAAGAATGTGGACATGGAGATCTAAAATTCATCTAAAAAAATTAATAGACCCAATCTCATATAAATACAAAGAAAAAAAGAAGTGTGGCCTATTGGAAGAACATTAGATTTGAAGTTGCACAAGGGCTAGAAACTTAAGAGCTTTGCAACCCTAGAAAACTCACCTTCATTTTCTAAGCCTCAGTTTCTTTATCAAAGTGAAACAAACACACTAGTCCCTACTTCAGATGGCTGTACTGAAGTTGCTTTGTAAACCTTAAAGCATTATAAAGGCTAATTATTATTACTATAACATACAGGTTTGAGAACAACAAAAGAAGAGGTATCACAGAATTTTATAGCTACAAGAGGCTTTAGAGACCTCAATGGAAGGTCCTTTGCAAACTTTTAAAACTTCTTATAAAGCAGCTTATAATTACTGATAAGAAAACTGGGGCCCAGGGAAGGGAAGTAGCACAGCCAGAGCCCAGATCTATATATCATTGTAATGTTCTGGGTACTGCAACATGCTGCCTTCTCCATATAAATGACTTATAATTTCTACAGAAATGATAGAAGAACAATTCAATATAAATACACACAGCTATAAATTGTTTTTATATTTATATGTTTTACTTATATATAAATGAAAATATCCATTTAGTTTGCTAACTTCACAATAAAAACACATTTCTAAAAATATTTATTTATTTATTTTGTGAGGCGATTGGGGTTAAGTGATTTGCCCAGGGTCACACAGCTAGTAAAAGTTAGGTGTCCGAGGCTGGATTTGAACTCAGGTCCGCCTGACTCCAGGGCCGATGCTCTATCCACTACGCCACCTACCTGCCCCCCCAAAACACATTTTTTAAAAGAGGTCAAAGATCATATTAAGATTGCATGTGAAATCCTGTTGGGTCTTTTCCCCAAGGAGATCATAGAAAAGGGAAAAGACCCCACATGTTCAAAATTATTTATAGCTGCTCTTTTTGTGGTGGCAAGGAATTGGAAATTGAGGGGTTGCCCATCAGTTGGGGAATGGCTGAACAAGTTGTGGTATATTAATATAATGGAATTCTATTGTGCTGCAAGAAACGATGAGCAGGAGAGGTTCAGAGAAACCTGGAAGAACTTGCATGAACTGATGATGAGTGAGATGAACAGAACCAGAAGAACATTATACAAAGTATCATCAACATTGTGTGTTGATTAACTGTGATGGACTGGATTTTTCTCACCAATACAATGATACAAGAAGGTTCCAGGGACTCATGATGGAAAAAGCTCTCCAAATCCAGAAAAAAAAAAAAGAACTATGGAATATGGATGCTGATTGAACCATACTATTTCTTTTGTTTTTGGTGCTGTTGTTTTTCTATTTTGAGCTTTTTCCTTATTGCTCTGATTCTTCTCTTATAGCATGACTGATGCAGAAATATGTTTAATGTTGTTATGTAGATGTAGATATGTGTGTGTGTGTGTGTGTGTGTGTGTGTGTGTGTAACCTATATCAGATTGCCTGCTGTCTGGAGAAGGGGAGGAGGGAGGGAGAAAAATTTGAAATTGGAAATCTTATGTAAACAAATGCTGAAAGCTATCTCTACATGTAACTGGAAAATAAAATACATTTATTTTAAAAAATAAAAAGATCGCATGTGAAATCAAGAATACCTACTCACATCTACTAGCATCAAAGGACAAAGGGAAAACAAAGTAAAAACAAAGCTGTGCAAAGTAAAAATGGAAAGATTTGGCAAGAGACTGGATATATGTGGTAAGAGTGAGAAATGAAGGATAACACCTTGATAGCTTGAAGGAATGATGGTGCCCTTGACGGTAAGACGGAGATTTGGAATGGTACATGGTCTGGGGTAAAAGGTAATGAGTACCATTTCTGGCAAGTTGAGTATGAGATGCCTTTGGGAAATTCAGTTTGAAATGTTCAATTAGGCAGTTACTGATGCAGAAATGGAACTCAGAAAAACTAAGGTTAGATATATCGATCTGGAAATAATCTTCATAGATATAACTGAACCCAAAGGGAGCTCACCAATGGAGACAGTATAGACAGAAAAGAAAGTAAGGCTCAGGACAGTCTTGGGGAATACCCATGGCTAATGGGCATGCCATGAATGAAGATCCAGAAAAGGAGACTAAAAAGGAACATTAAGACAAAGATGACAAAGGAGAACAGTATCTTTTTATAAAAGTCCAAAGACAAGAAAATAGCCTAGAAGCAATCAACAGCATCAAATGCTGCAGAGAGGTCAGGGAGGGAAGGAGAATGGGAGAAAGGGAAGGAAATCGCACTAATTAAGGACCAAATATGTGCTAGGTACTATGCTAACCACTTTACAAATATCTCATTTGATCCTGAAGAAAAAGAATTAGATTTAGCAATTTAGGAAAGAGATCATTGATAACTTTAAAGGGAGGAATTTCTGTTAAATGGTAAGGTCAGAAGCCAGACTGCAGAAGGTTTAGAAGAGAGTTAAAAGTAGATAAAGTAGAGGAACCAAATATAAGCCCTTTTTGTATGATTAGCTGAGGAGAAGAGAAATATAAGTCTCCAACCAAGAGGGATGGTAGAATCAAAGGAGGATTTTTAAACATGAGGGAGAAATGGAATGCTTATAAGCATAAGTGAATAAGATAGGGAGAAACTAAAGATTAGAAAGTAGGGATGATAGTGGAGGAAATCACAGCTACAGAAGATGGGAGATGTGGATTAAAGGAGCCTGTGGGGCAGTTAGGTGGCACAGTAGATAGAGTACCAGCCCTGGATTCAGGAGTAACTTAAAGCAGCTCCTCTCCTTTGTAGGTGGGAGGTCCAAGGATATGGAATACTTTCAGACTTTTTCAAGGTAATGTTTTCCTTATTTTTTACTCTTCTATTTCTTCCTTTAAAAAATTATTTGTTGGGGCAGCTAGGTGGCGCAGTGGATAAAGCACCGGCCCTGGATTCAGGAGTACCTGAGTTCAAATCCGACCTCAGACACTTGACGCTTACTAGCTGTGTGATCCTGGGCAAGTCACTTAACCCCCATTGCCCTGCAAAAAACCCAAAAAAACCCCAATTGCCTCACTGGAAAAAAATTTATTTGTCATATGCAATTCCTTGATATGAGAAATAAATGAGAGGGATACTAGGATAAATTCTGTTGGTATAAAAAATGTCAAAAAGTGTGTTAAAAAAAGAAATACGTTGGGCAGCTAGGTGGCGCAGTGGATAAAGCACCGGCTCTGGATTCAAAAGGACCTGAGTTCAAATCCTGCCTTAGACACTTGACACTTACTAGCTGAGTGACTCTGAACAAGTCACTTAACCCCCACTGCCCTGCCCCCCCAAAAGATGATAGAAAAATTAAGTAAAATATTAAGTAGACAAACAACATATAAGAAAATCCATTCAATGCCAATGGTTTATATCAGAAATGCAGGATTGGTTCAACATTAAGATTATAGGGGCAGCTAGGTGGCACAGTGGATAGAGCACCGGCCCTGGAGTCAGGAGTACCTGAGTTCAAATCCGGCCTCAAACACTTAACACTTGCTAGCTGTGTGACCCTGTGAAAGTCACTTAACCCCAATTGCCTCACTAAAAACAAAAACAACATTAAGATTATAAATATAATAAAACAGTTAATATTAAAAAAGTAAAGTTGTATGATTATATTTAAATATTCAACAGACTTTCAGCAAAATCCAATATTCATTCTTATTCAAAAATCTAGAAATCCTCAGGAAAGAATTTTTTTCTTAATGTACTAAATAATGTTTCTCCAAATTCTAAAGCAAACATTACAGGTAATGCAGAAAAATTTGGTGCCTTTCTAACAAGATCAGGAATAAAGGAAGGATGCTCATCACCACTACTATTCAACAAGAGTGCTAAAATTGCTAGCTATGAGAAATAAGAAACAGAAGGAATAAGCACAAGCAAAGAAGGAAAAAATTCTCACTCTTAGAAAATATGATGATTTACTTTGAAAACCTAGTCAACTAAAAAATAAGTGAAATAATTTCAACAAAGTTGCAGGATATAAGATAAATCTACATGATCATCAGCCTTTCTGTATATTACCAACAAAACCCAGCAGGAAGAGCTAGAAAGAGAAATTCCTTTCAAAGTAACTACAAAAGCTTTAATATACTGGAGAGAGTATCCTGGAAGACTCATCCATGATTCCAATTCTAAAATACTCTTTGCAGAAATAAAAGACAGGCCTAAATTTCTGAAGAAATAGTAAGTGTTCATGGCTAAGTCCAGTTAATATAATAAAAATGACAATATTATCTAAATTAATTTACTTATCTAATGCTATGGCAATCAAACTACCAAGGGAATGTCTTACAGAGCTGGAAATAATAAAAAACAATGCATATAGAGGAACAAAACAGGTCAAAAATTTCAAGGTTCATAATTTTTAAAAAGGGAAGTAAATAGGGGCAGCTAGGTGGAGTAGTGGATAGAGCACTGGCCCTGGATTCAGGAGGACCTGAGTTCAAATCCAGACCCAGACACTTAACACTTACTAGCTGTGTGACCCTGGGCAAGTCACTTAATCCCAATAATTGCCTCACCAAAAAACCAAACCAAAACAAAAAAACACACCACAAACCCAAAAGGGAAGTAAAGGGGTCTATCATCAGTATCAGAATTCAAATTGTACTACAAAAGCAATAATCATCAAAACAATTTGGCATGGGGTTTTTGTTTGTTTGTTTGTCTGTCTTTTTGGAGGGCAGTGAGGGTTAAGTGACTTGCCCAGGGTCACACAGCTAGTAAGTGTCAAGTATCTGAGGCCACATTTGAACTTAGGTCCTCCTGAATCCAGGGCCAGTGCTTTATTCACTGTGCTACCTAGCTGCCCCATGGCATGGTTTTTTAAAAAGGAGGGATGGCATGGGGGGGGGGGTGTCAATCTCTAGAAAAGATTAGGAATACAACATATAGAAGCAAACAAACAGCAGCAAAGTGTTTTTAATAAACCCAAAGACACTAGCTATGGAAAGGGCTCACTATTTCACAAAAACTTCTGGGAAAAGTAAAAAGCAGTCTGGC
This sequence comes from Dromiciops gliroides, assembly GCF_019393635.1. Classification (NCBI taxonomy): domain Eukaryota; kingdom Metazoa; phylum Chordata; class Mammalia; order Microbiotheria; family Microbiotheriidae; genus Dromiciops; species Dromiciops gliroides. The sequence goes on along the minus strand of NC_057865.1, from coordinate 59,607,835 downwards.
AGAAATTACAGTTAGACCAACACTTCATACCATATGCCAAGATAAGCTCCAAATGAACACAACTTAGATCAACATTCTTTTTTTATTGTATTGTGGTTCTTTCCATTTACATTTTTGTAGTCATTATATATATATTTCCCCCTTGTTCCTCTTTACTGTATCAGATCAGATCATAAATTCAAGGAGCAAAAAAGATTTCCTTTCATACCTATAGTGAGAGGAAGAATTCATGACTAAACAAAAGAAAGGGTCACATAGGACAATTTTGACTAAGTGAAACAAAAGGTTTTTTGCATACACAAATCTAATGTAGTAAAACATTAAAATTTAGAATAGAAATATAATGGGGGGGGCGAGATTAGGTTTAGACTAATACCCTATACTACGCCCCACAACAAATTCAAAATATACAACCTGAATAGTAAACAAATTATCTTTTAAAAATTATGAGAAACAGGTCATATATATTTGTTATAACTATCTGTGTATGAAATGTATCATCAACCAAACAAAGAATACAGGCAATTACAAAAGATAAAATGGACAATTTTTATTACATGAAACTGAAAAGCTTCTGCACAAACAAAAGTAATGCACCTAGAGTAAAAAGGGCGGTAGCCAAATGGAAGAAAAAAAATCTTGGTATCAAATTCCTCTGATCAGGGTCAAATAAACTCTCCCCGCCCCCTCCATTAATTGTATTACTAATAGCCATTTCTTAATAGATAAGCATGCACAGACTATGAATAAAAAATTCTCCAAAAAATGGCAAACTATGAAACTATGAAAGAGTAAGACAAAGCATAAATAAGACAAATTCAAATCCAAACAATGCTTAAGTTTCACTTCACACCCAGCAAATTAGCAAAGATGACAAAAAATGGAAATGTTGGAGAGGTCTTAGATTGATAAGCAGATTAATGTATTTTTGTTGTAGCTATGAACTAGTAAAAGTATTCTGAAAAGCCATTTGGAATTGTATAAATAAAGTGCCTAAAATTTCCTTACCCTGGTGACTGAGACATTCTATTATGAGGCATTTATACCCCAAAGAGGCCACTGATAAGACCCCCATACACACTAAAATATTTACAGCTGCACATGTTATAACAGCAAAGCACTAGAAACAAAATAGAAATCCATTAATTAAGGAATGACTAAACAGACGGTGGTACATGAATATAATGGAATATTACATGCTATAAGAAATAGTGAATTTAATGAATACAAAGAAGCATGACTTCCATGAAGTGATGTAAATTGAAGTAAGCAAAGACAAGAAAACAATATACACAATGACTACAGGAATGTAAATGGAAAGAACTGCTACTTACTCAAGTATGAATGCTATAAAATTACAAAAAACAAATATGGACCCAAAAAAGACATATAAGACACCTCCATCCACTCCTTTGCTGAGGCGGGAAGTCCATGGTGTAGAACACTGCATATATTGTCAATTTTTTTTTATGTATAAATAGGTTTGGGTTTTTTCTCGTCTTTGTCTTAAAAAAAAAATCTTTTATATAGGATGCTTTTGGGGAGGGAAGTGACAAGGATGAATTTAAGCAATGAAAAAACAACAGATATCAGTAAAAAAGATTTCTAATCTATACTCTAGACTTGAGGGAGACAGGCTAGATCTAGGAGAGCAGTAATCTTTTACTAAAACCTTTGAAGCCTTTCCTAACCTGGCTCCTTCCCACCTGTCCAGTCTTCTTCTTCTCTATTCTCTAGTTACATTATCTTCTGTGCTATTCTTCATAAAAGACAGTCCATTTCCTGACTCCATGAATTTTCACTAGCTGTCTTCTATACGCAGAAATCTTTTTCCTCACCCTCGACTCTCAGTTTCCTAGCTTCTAAAGTCCCCAATAAAATCCTTCTATAAGAAGCCTTTCACAATCCTCCTTAACACTAATGTTTCCATTCCATTATTAACTCCATTTTATCATATGTGTATCTATATCTATATCTTGTACATGTTGTTTGCATTCTGCCTCTTCTTTCCTCCTACCTCCCATTAAAGTCTGTGTGATCCATGAGAGTACGGATTGAGTTTTTCGTTGTTTTTTACCTTTCTCTGGATCCCCAGCTCTTGGCAGAGTGTCTGACACATAGCAGGTAAAGGTACATAATAAATGTTTGTTAGCTTGATGACCCTAATCTGATCTACAGACTTCAAAACTAAAATGAGACTTGAAATCTTCCCACTCTGTGGCCTCCTTGACTGAAGTGCTACAGATCAAACTTCTTCACTTCAGAAAAACGACTGGTACCTCTACGATCGCTTGCCTCCAATTTTCAAGTTTCCAAATTATTTCTAACCCAGAAGTTTAATGGTAAAAATCCAACCAAAGAAGGGGGAACAGCCCAAACCAGCCACACTAACTACAATCAGCCTGATAATTCTAAGTAAACCTAGAAATGGTAATTTGTTTTGAAATTCCAAAATCAAAATCAAAATAAACCAAAACAAATAAAAAGGAGAAAAAGACCTAAAAGCAGAATAACTTAATAGGCCTTAGGATAATTTAGTAACTGGTGGAAAGAGGCCTCCAGGGGGAATGAATACACCTGCCAAAATATACAATCTGGATTTTTTACTCCTGGAAAAAAACAAAACAAACCAAAAAAAACCCACAGTAAGATCACAAGAACATAGGTTTGTTTATTTATTTATTTTCCAGGGCAGTGAGGGTTAAGTGACTTGCCCAGGGTCACACAGCTAGTGTCAAATGTCTGAGGCTGGATTTGAACTCAGGTCCTCCTGAAACCAGGGCCAGTGCTTTACCCACTGCGCCACCAGCCGCCCCCAACAAGATAGGTTTACATGGCAAACAGGAAAATTATTCCTAGAGGACACTCCCTAAAAGTGATATTGACAACTCAGCAATTCATTTAGAGAATAAATATTTATCTAGAACCTACTAAACCCAATGCACTATTCAGGATAACATGCATAAATCAAATATCCCTGTCATCTCAAAACTTACAATACAGTAGAGAAACATGTACTCAAATACCTACAATTCAAGTCTGTATGTGGTTAAATGTCATATAAGTTAAATGAACTATAATGAGGACAGAAAACTACATCTGATTGGGCAAAATAAGGAAGTGAATCTGGATGAAACAACATCTATATGAATGGATATTTTTACACATAAATTTTCAAGATGTGGGGAGGGAAGGGTAAGATGATGGAATGGGAATGGTCTAAGTAAAATGTCCTGAGATGAGGAAGGACAATTCATTTTCAAGAAGTTTAATCCACAAAGAATTTCTGTACTAGAGAGTAGTTAAGAGGCAAGCCTGAAAACACCGGACTGGAGAATTATGAATGTCCATTTCAAAAAGTCTGAATTTTATTTTCCAGGCAAAAGTATCACAGAAAGTTTTTGAGTAGATGACACAATCAATTTGGTCTGGCCATGATGCATTAGAGGCAAAAGAGACCAGTTAAATGAATATGGTAGTCTGGGTGAATTTTTTTCTTTCCTTTTTTTGAGGGGGCAGTAGCAAAGAATTGAAAACAAAATGAGTAACCTACTAGTTGGGAATATCTAAACAAACTGGTAATATAAATGTAATAGAATATTACTGCATCAGAAGAAATAACATGAGCAACTCAAAAAATATATAGTAAGTTTCTATGAATTGATATATAAAATAGACAGCAGAACCAGAAAAATGTACACAATTACTAAAATAATGTAGACAGAAACAAACAAAATTAAACCTTGTATCATATAATAACCAAGGTTGGCCCCAAAGAGATAAAAAAAAAAGTACTCCTTTCAGTAAAGAAGTAAAAGACTATGAGTATAGAATCTTGTGTTTGCTGAACTATGCTTCTTTTTTATTTTTTTAAACCTCTGTCACAAGTAAAGGCTCACTGAATAGAAGAGAGAGGCATATGTGGAAATGCAGGAAAGTCCAAGAGCCCTAGAAATAGTAGTTCTATCTTCACACATACACACACACACACAACCCCCTGCATGCACAAACTGGGCCCTAACTGGCCCAAGCCCCCACAATCATCATCTGGGAAAGAAAGTACTTAGGCCAGGATTGAACACATACTGGACAAGTTAGTAAGATTGACTGAAGCATCGAGGCACCCTGAGAGAAAGAGGAGACAGCATGTGCCAGCCAAGTCAAATCACCAACTCCCCTTAGATGCCAATAGTGATAACCTAAGCCCCTGAACCCAAGTACCTAGAAAATAGCAGCAAACCCACATGACCAACCCTACTTGCATAGAGATCATCAAAGGGAGCAATCACTATGGAGAAGGAACCCACCTTACTTACCCACCACCACCAAATTACTGACCAATCGATATTTAACAAGTCCTGAAATAAGCCCGAGAAGCATGAGAGTTAGCAGGAGCCCCTTCCCCCTAAACATCTACCATGCTTCCAGCCCAAGCCCTGCAGCAATGATCCCCCGAAGATGAAGTCTAGGCAACTTCTTCTATAGGCACAGCCACAGCTACAGAAGACTCAGGAAAGAAACTTCTCACCACCAAAGATCAGGCATTGTCAAAAAGATTAACATCAGAAACTGATAGCATTTTATTTGTCAAAATGACACTAAAGAAGATAGGTTACCATCTGCATTAACAATGTACCCTACAGTTCTTGGAACTTTCCCATCCCATTTGTAGCTAATGCCTTCCACGGGTGGTCTCCTCCATTAGAAAGTGAGTTTCTCTATACCCAAAGGTCAATCAAACTGTGAATATTCTTTGATCCAGAAAGACCAATACAAGATCTGTTTCCCAAAGAGATGTTTAAAAAAAAAAGAAAGAAAAGAACCTTTTTGTATAAAAATATTTATAGCGGCTCTTTTTGTGGTGGCAAAGAACTGGATATTGAAGGAATGCCTATCAACTGGGGAATGGCTGAACAAGTTGTGGTATATAATTTCGATGGAATACTATTGTGCTATAAGAAACAATGAGCAGGATGCTTTCAGAAAAACAGGTAAAGATTTACATAAATTGATATAAAATGAAGTAAGGAGAACCAGGAGAACATTGTACACAATGATCAATTGTGAACGACTTAGCTACTTGAACAATACAATGATTCAAGATTATTCCAAAGGACTCATGATGAAAAATGCTCTCCGCCTCTGGAGAGAGAACTGATGAACTCTAAGTGTAGAATGAAGCATACTTTTTTCACTTTCTTTGTTTCTTGCTTTTTATTGGTTTTTTTTTCAACATGGCTAATATGGAAGTATGACTTCACAAGTATAATTCATATCATATTGCTTGCTCTCTCAATAGGTGGGGCAGAGGAAGGTGAGAAGAGAATTTGGAACTCAAAATTTATTTTTAAGTGAATGTTAAGAATAAATAATTTTGAAGAAGAAAAAAGTGAGTTCCTTGAGAACAGGAACAGTCTTCTTTTTCTATCTGTATCCTCAGCTCTTAGCAGAGTATTTTACACAAAGTATCACTTTAAAATGGTTTTTGATTCCTTCATATAAAAGCAAATGCCGTTAATTTTTTTTGTGATATATAATTCTATTTTATACATATATCAAATGTAGATATATACATACACACATATATGTAAATTTTCTACATTATTATATTTAGATATACCTAGATATATTCTAATACATATAACAGTATTTTAAATCTTTAAATAACATATACATATCAATTTATATAAATATTTGTTTAATATAATTATTGTATAAGACTTAAATAACTCATATATGCAGTACATATGCTCAAAAAATACATATATACCTCCTGAACCCTTCCCAGAACACTCCTCCCCCACCTTTAAACATTTTTGTTTAGATTTTTCTGTTCCAATCTCTATCCCTCCTTCCCTCCCTTTCCTGCCCCCTCCCCAAGGCAGCAAACAATCCGATATGGGTTATACATTTAAGATCATGCAAAACATCATCTTATTTGTCACTTAATTAAAGAATGTGAAAAATAGCATGCTTCAATCTGTTCCATCAATATCTGCCTCCAAAGAAATGGCATTAATTAAAACTTTTTTAAAGAGCATCAATAAAGAGGGCAGAGGAAAGGCAGTGAATCACCTGAGCTTTCCCCAAGATGCCTCCAAATACCTTCAAATAATGCCATAAGACAATTCTTGGAGCAGCAGAACCCATAAAAGGATAGGGTAAAATAATTTTCCAGCCAAAAACAACTTAGAGGTCCACAGGAAAGGTGTGTTCCACCTGGGTGAGAGTAGAGCACAGACCCAGCCCCAGTAAACCAGGGGCAGGCCTTGGGAACCACTGAATCAGCAGCAACAGCAACTGATTCTGAAACTCAGCCCACAGAGGATAAGGTGTGGTAAAAAATGGAAGTTTTTAACTAACATTTAAGAGTTGGCTAACATACTACTGAAGGACTGCCAGTTTTTGAAGGACCGGAGCGTGGCCAAGCACGAGAGACTTCTGGGACTTGAGCTTAAAGATGAGGAGAGAAGGGAAGTGGTCTCTCTCGCTCTCGGCACACACGCTGGGTGGGTTCAGGTGATCAGCCCTGGTCCTCGGTGGCAGCAAGTGCTTGCTGTTCTCAGCCTGAGAGGTAGCTTTGGGATTTGGTGAGTTTTATAAAAGAATATGGACTAAGCTTAGATCTAAAGACTATTTATTTGTATTTCTACTTTCCTATTTCCCTAATCACCTAATCACCTGTTTGTCGGCTAATTAATTCCCAAACAATAAAAGCTAAGTAATCCATCTCTAATTAAAGCTCAAAGGTTTCTTTCTCTTACTGGTCTGGGAGATATATATATATAAGGGAAAGGTTAAAGGGGAGTTTAATGCTCTTATATCCAATTTTAAATCTCACAGAGGGGATCGAACAATTGGCAAAAAGGAAATGAAAGGAGTCTTTTTGTTAGCACTGAGGCAGGATTCTGTTGTTTCGCCCATGCATGGATCCAGGCAGCAATCCTGGGTGGCTGTCCCAGGCCAAGGAGGAGCACTAGCACAGAGGAACTTGCAGCCACAGTGGCGCTGAATGTTCCTCATAGTTCCAAGGCAGAAAAGCAGGCTTGTGTTTGCTTGCAGACCAGAGCACAGGCCAGGAGAGTAGTAAACATACTTCCCCTTAAATCATACCACCTTGGAAAAACTGAAAACTTACAAATCCTTCAAAGTATCTCTGAAAACAGTTGCACAAACCCCTTAAATCTTGGGACAGTGCTCCCCTTTAACAAAGAATTAGAAGTCAAAAAATAGGCTGGAAAAATGAGCAAATAGAAAAATTTCTGACCACAGACAGTGACAAGGAAGATCAAAATACACCCTCAGAAGAAGATAACAAAGTCAAAGCCCCTACATCCAAAACTTCCAAGAAAAATATAAATTGGTCTCAGGCCATAGAAGGGCTCAAAAAGGACTTTGAAAATAAAAGTAAGAAAGGTAGAGGAAAAAATGGGAAGAAAAATGAGAGTGATGCAAGAAAATCATGAAAAAAAAGTCAACAGCTTGGTACCAAAGACACAATAAGACACTGAAGAAAATAATACCTTAAAAAACAGACTGGGTCAAATGCTAAAAGGAGGTACAAAAGCTCACTGAAGAAAATAACTCCTTAAAAATTAGCATTGAGCAAATGGAAGCTAATGACTTTATGAGAAATCAAGAAACAAAAAATAAAACCAAAAGAATGAAAAAATAGAAGGCAATGTGAAATATCTCATTGGAAAAACAACTGACCTGGAAAATAGATCCAGGAGAGATCACTTGGAAATTACTAGACTACCTGAAAGCCATGAACAAAAAAAGGGCCTAAACATCTTCCAAGAAATTGTTAGGGAAAATTGCCCTGACATTTTAGAACCAGAAGGCAAAATAAAAATTGAAAGAATCCACCTATTACCTCCTAAAAGAGACCCCAAAATGAAAACTCCCAGAAATATTATAGCCAAATTCCAGAGCTCCCAGGTCAAGGAATAAATACTGCAAACAGCCAGAAAGAAACAATTCAAGTACTGTGGAGCCACAATACTTGTGTCAGGATAACACAAGATTTAGGAGCCTCTACTTTCAAGTATCAGAGGGCAAAGGAACTGGGATTACAACCAAGAATCACCTACCCAGAAAAACTGAGTATACTCCTTCAGGGTAAAAAAATGGGCATTCAATGAAAGAGAGCACTTCCAGGCATTCTTGATGAAAAGACTTGAGCTAAATAGAAAATGTGACTTTCAAATATAAGACTCAAGAGAAGCATAAAAAAGTAAACAGAAGAAAGAAATCATAAGGGATATTGAAAGGTTAAGCTGTTTACATTCCTACATGGGAAGATGATACTTGTAACTCATAAGAACTTTCTCAATATTAGGGCAGCTGGATGGAGCATATATGTAGATAGAAGGCACAGATCTGAGTTGAATACGAAGGGATGGTATCTTAAAAAAAAAATAAAATTAAAGTGTGAGAGAGGAATGCACTGGGAGAAAGGGAGAGGTGCTACGGCTTGAATGAACCTTACTCGAATCAGAACTGGTTCAAAGAGGGAATAACATGCATACTCAATTGGGTACAGTAATCTATCTTACTCTGCAGGAAAGTAGGAGAGGAAGGGGAAGAGAGCTAGGGGAGGAAGGTGATAGAAGGGAGGGCAGATTGGGGGAGGGGGCAGTCAGAAGCAAAACACCTTTGAGGAGTGACAGGGTGAAAGGAGATAGAGAATAGAGTAAATGGTATGAGGAGGGAATAGGATGGAGAGAAATACAGTCAGCAACAGTAACTGAAAAAAATTTTGGAGCAAGTTTGTTTGATAAAGGTCTCAAACATATAGAGAACTGAGTCAAATTTATTAAAATAAGAGCCACTCCTCAACTGATAAATGATCAAAAGATATGAACAGTTTTCAAATGAAATAATCAAAGCTACCTATACTCCTATACCTATATTAAAGAAATGCTAATTCACTATCAGGTCAAAACAATTCTGGAGTACTTAACTCATACTTACTGGATTGGATAAAAGGACAGCAGAGGAAAATGACAAATGTAGGGGATATTGGGGAAAGGAGACATTAAGACACTGTTGGTGATCATACACCTTATACTAAAATAAGGTCAAAATGGATACATGATTTAGACATAAGAGGTGATACCATAGGTAAATTAGGAGAGAAAGGAATAGTGTACCTATCAGATCTTTGGAAAGGAGAACAGTTTTTGACCAAACATGAGATAGAGTATATTATAAAATGCAAAGTGGATGATTTTGATTATATTAAATTAAAAAATTTTTGTACAAACAGAAGCAATGCATCCAAAATTAGAAGGGAGGCAGAAAGCTGGGAAACAATTTTTGAGGCCAGTGCTTCTGATAAAGGCCTCATCTCTAAAATATATAGGGAATTAAATCAAATTTATAAGAATCCAAGTCATTCCCCAATTGAGAAATGGTCAAAGGATATGAACAGGCAGTTTTCTGATGAAGAAACCAAAGCTATCTATTCCCATATGAAAAAATGCTCTAAATCTCTAATGATTAGAGAGATGCAAATTAAAACAACTCTGAGGTACCACCTGACACCTATCAGATTGGCTAAAATGACAAAAAAGGAAGATAATAAATGTTGGAGAGGCTGTGGGAAAATTGGAACACTAATGCATTGTTGGTGGAGCTGTGAGCTGATCCAACCATTCTGGAGAGCAATTTGGAATTATGCCCAAAGGGCAATAAAGCTGTGCATACCCTTTGACCCAGCAATCCCACTTTTAGGTCTTTTGCCCAAAGAAATCATGGAAGGGGGAAAGGGACCCACGTGTACAAAAATATTTATAGCTGCTCTTTACGTGGTAGCAAGGAATTGGAAGTTGAGGGGGTGCCCATCAATTGGGGAATGGCTGGACAAGTTGTGGTATATGAATACAATGGAATACTATTGTGCTGTAAGAAATGATGAGCAGGAAGAGTTCAGAGAAACCTGGAGGGTCTTACGTGAGCTGATGATGAGTGAGATGAGCAGAACCAGAAGAACATTGTACACAGTATCATCAACATTGAGTGTTGACCTACTGTGATGGACTATATTCTTCTCACCAATGCAATGGTACAGAAGAGTTCCAGGGAACTCATGATAGAAGAGGATCTCCAAATCCAAGAAAAAAAAAGAAAGAAAGAACTGTGGAGTATAGATGCTGATTGAACCATATTATTTCTTTTGTTTTGGGTGCTGTTGGTTTTTTTTCTATTTTGAGGTTTTGCATCACTGCTCTGATTCTTTCTCTTGTAACAGGATTAATGCAGAAATAGGATTAATGTTATTATGTGTATATATATGTGTGTGTATATATATATCTATATGTATATGTATAGATATATATAGATATAACCTATATCAGATTACCTGCTGTCTAGGGGAGGGGGGAGGGAGGGGAGGGAGGGAGGGAGAAAAATCTGAAATTGTAAAGCATGTATAAACAAAAGTTGAGAACTATCTTTACATGTAACGGAAAAAATAAAATATCTCAAAAAAAAAAAAAAAAAAAAAAAAAAAAAAAGACACTGTTGGTGGAGTTGTAAACTGATTCAACTATTCTATAGAGCAATTTGGAACTATGGCCAAAATGCTATAAAACCCTCTTTGACCTAGCAATACTACTACTAGGTAGGTACCTAAAAAGAGATTAAAAAAACCAAAAAATTAAAGGACCTATATGTACAAAAAACATTTATAGCAGCTCTTTTCTGGTGGCAAAGAATAGGTGTAGGATGCACTATTGTGCTATAAGAAATGATGAGCAGGATGCTCTCAGAAAAACCTGGAAAGACTTACATGAGCTGATGCAAAGTATAATACACTGTGTACAAAGTAACAGCAATATTATAAGATGATCATCTGTAAATGACTTGGCTATTCTCAGCAATACAATGATCCAAGACGACTCTGAAGGACTTATGATGAAAAATGCTGTCCAACCCCAGGAAAAGAATTTATAGTGTCCAAATACAGATTGAAGCATAAATGTTTTTACTTTATTTTTCTTGAGGGTTTTTTTTGTCTGTTTTCTTTCACAACCTAATATGGAAATGTTTTACATGACTACACACGTATAACTTATATTGAATTGCTTGCCTTCTTAAAGGGGAGGGAGGGAAAAAGGAAGAGAATTTGTAACACAAAGTTTTAAAAATGGATGTTAGAACTGTTTTTACATGTAATTGGAGAAAAATAAAATTCTAAATAAAGAAAAAAGAATCCATTAAAAACATTTAAATACATGATAAACCTCAACATCTAAGATATATAAAAACCTATACTGGGGGGAAGGTGAGACATACAAGGTGACAATAAAAATGTAAAGGACATGCATGAGGGACATTTCCAAAGATGAATCAAAAGTACTAGTAATAGACTGGATGTGTGAGCAGTTAAAGAAAAGACTCGGATTTTGTTCCTAGATAACTAGGACATTCACAATACCCATAAATGACTGGTAAAACAATAGAAGCAATTAATCTGCAGGGAAAAGATTATGAATTCAACTTTAAACACAATAAATTTTAGACTCTAAGGGACATTTAAATGAAAATTTCAGCAGGCTAATGTATATGCAAGACTACAATGCAAGATGAAAATTAAGGTCAAACTGATTTAGAAGACTTCAAATCATGGGAAAGAAAATTTCTTTTATTTTTTTTCTGGGGCAATGAGGGTTAAGTGATTTGCCTATGGTCACACAGTTAGTAAGTGTCAAGTGTCTGAGGCCAAATTTGAACTCAGGTCCTCCTGAATCCAGGGCTGGTGATTTATCCACTGCACCACCTAGCTGCCCTTGGGAAAGAATATTTCCAATGAAAAATTTTAGGAAGGGGCCAAGGAGCAGCTTTTGAGAGGTAGAAGAAATGCTAAGTTTTAGAGTAACATAAAGATAGGAAAATATCAGCATAGTATACTGCCATGCAAACCATAGGATTGCAGAGCTTACAAAAACCCAGAATGGTATGATATTAACATATCAAAAACTGGAAAGAAATCTTTGAGAATAAAGATTGAAGGAAAGCAGGAAATCACAGAGGACTATAGAAAATAGCAACTAACTTGGAGATAGGAACAAGTTACAAGAGATTAAAAAAAGTAAGACACTAAAATCAGACACTAAGCCCTCAAGAAATCTGGCAGTTAGAGAGTATTATAGTTCAAATGGGTAGATAGGTCCAAAACCCCTCTCTCCATAAAAAGACCTAAAATATTCTCTCTCACATATTCAGATTAGATTCCTTTAGGCATATAAATAACTAAAGCAAGCTAACCTTAAAACCAAGGAGGATTCAAATTCAAGTTCCCCCTTTTACACATACTGGCTATGCAAAACCTGAACAAGAAGCTTAACTTTTCAATGCCCTAGGCCAAAGCTTCTTAAACTGTGGGTCTGTGGGTCTTAAACTGTGGTAACTGAATATGGGAGTCGAGAAAAATTTGGCAGTACTAAAAGGTATTTTATATACCTATATTACCTGGGGTGGTGTAAAAATTTCTCAGGCGAAAAGGGTCTTAAATGGAAAAAGTTTAACAAGCCCTGCTCTAGGCCACAAGTGTCAAACCTGAAGTCTGAAAAACTCCCAAGAACTGCTGGAATGAGATTAAAATATAAGTGGAAAATGTTTAACAAAATAAATTAAAATACACAGATAATATTTGCTTTTTTCTAAGTCAATTTGCAGCCCTTTGTCACCACTGTTCTAGGCAACTCTCTTAAGACTACAAATTAGGGGCAGCTAGGTGGCGCAGTGGATAAAGCACCTGCCCTGGATTCAGGAGTGAGTACCTGAGTTCAAATCCAGCCTTAGACACTTGACACTAGCTGTGTGACCCTGGGCAAGTCACTTAACCCCCATGGCCCTGCCAAAAAATAAAAGACTACAAATTATAGAGAACCTTCTTACCTCCACTGGTAAAGGACATCTAGGAATTCCTAATCACAGGTCCAGTCCCTATCTCTACCAAAAACACAGTCCTTAACAAGCAAATATTTCCAGGATTAATTTATCAGTCATCAGCACCTCACCATGAATTACTTTACCAATCCACTGAGAACAGAATTTAGATTATTACCACATATAATTGCAAAGCACTTTCATGTGCTTGATGATCATGAATTTGATCCTCACAACCCTGAGGGATAGATGCTATTATTAACCTTATTTTGCAGATGAGGCAAACAGAGGTTGTGACTTCTCCAGAGTCACAAAGCTATTAAGTATCTACAGCAGTATTTGAACTCCAGTTTTCTATTCACTAGGCCACCTACCTTATGCCTCAGATTATATGGGGTAATTTTATAAGAAGAAAACAGAAGGGAGTGAGGGGAGAGTAGTTCAGGAGGGAGGAAAGGGCCTAAGACAAAATTTTACATATTTAATAACTCACTTTATATACTGCCTTAATATTTTCAAAGCTCTTTCTTATGAGATGGATAATACAATATTTTTATTCCCCATGTCACAGCTAATCAGTGTCTAAAGTAAAATTTGAATGTTAGGTCTCCAATCCCCTAGATTTGAGTTCTAAGCACTACACCAAGCTATCTTGCAATTTTACTTAAGATTCTAGTGACAACTAGAGTTTCCTTATCTCTCCCATGCCTAGAGGCACATACTGTCAGTAATGAATTAGAGACCCACCTTCTCTGCAAGGGTGGGTTTTAGAGAGCTGTCCAGAGCACTGAGAGGTAAAATGATTTTCTCCCAGTGTCACACTCCCAGCATGAGTCAAGAGGTGGGACTTGAATTCATATCTTCCCAGCTCCAAGGCCTGCAACATTTACCCACATCCCCAAGGTTTTGTATTTCTGAATACTGTGCTCTCTATCTCTAGTTTTCATCAAACTTATAGGCAGTAGCCTATAATTCATTCTTATCAAGGATCATTGAAGCAAATCATAATGAAAACACAAGATATTTATCAACAAACACAAAGTCCTCCAACCCTCTTGAAACAAACAAAATCAAGTTTCACTGACTTCTTTTATTACTCACCTTCTTCCCAATCCTTTCCCTTGTCATCTCCCTAAGCTCCTACCTAACAGTATAGACCTCTTTAGAAATCATTCTGGCATCTGGTTCACCATCTTTCTCTCCAGCTGACATTATCCTTGGATTCTTTACTATCACCCTAACCTCATGCTTGATTAAATTTTTCATCTTCTATGCTATTCTATTATTCCATTCCACTTCATCTTATGCTCTGCCTTTCAAAAATGCTGATATCCTAAATTCTCAATTTCCTCTTATTGCCAAAATCCTGCCCTTCCACTTTTTTTTATTTGGGGGGAGGGGAAGGGTGTGGGACACAGGAGTAAATCCTGCCTACCTAATCCTCTCAACCCTGGGAAACTTCTACTATCCACCTCCTCTGTTCCTAACCCAAATTGCTGAGTGA